>NW_025888576.1:0-3107 GCF_002878395.1 Capsicum annuum | reverse complement strand
TAGTGTAACAAGTAGGTCTTTCACTCTTAAACAGTAGATGCCCAGGCTTTTTCCTCTTTTTTTTTCTGGGTCATGTGCAAGCATAACTTTTGCTCCTTGGTGGTTCAGACAGGTCAATGTGATGAACACTCTGAGCAAGCTTAGTCATAATTTAGACTCCAAAGTAGTTGTGGTATGTTTGAAGAACAACAGAAAGTAGATAATTTTATTGCTATAAAAAAATTCTCAAATATGAACTGCTTATCTAAATGTTGTATGTAAGCTGCTATCGTTTCTTTGGGATTGATAGGTGTAGGAAAAAACAATGCCAGAATAGCTGGCATGCTGTATATTCTGTCCAGTTATTACTACAAATAAGCTAACCTTTGTTATGTGTAAGAATTAATTTTCTTTGCTCTCTTGTGTCAACTCTGTAATATTAAGTATCCAATCCACTCTGATTTTTGGAATTACTACTACTGCAGGTGCGGATTGCCCAAGGTCTTGTTCATTTGGGAAAGGAATTGTTAACTCTCCCACCATATCATTCTGAACATTTTCTGTAAAGGTACCGGAGCAGTTTGAATCTTCAATTGTGCATGATGGAACTCTGAATCTAGTACAAAATTCAATGTTTCATCACAAAAAGGGGTTTCTTCATTGGATCTAAAAACTTGGATCCGCACATTAAAATGCTTCGTCAAAGACTAAGTCCATCTCATGAGTTCCTGGATTATCTAGCTTTGATAACTTCACCAAGTCCCGCTGTAATTAAAGAGGTTTCTATTTCGTTCCGCTATGTTTTTCTGCCTCACCATTATACTAAATGCGTGATTAGGTTGTAGTTGGGAATCGGGGTGAAATGGTCTGTAATTTTGACATGACAAATAACATTGAACACGATCACCGATTTTGAGTGTGATTGCAAATTGCCTGTCTATGGCCTGGAGTAACATGACTGAAATAAAGCTCTCTTTTTCCTTTCTCTAATATTGTATTTATGTCATATTTCAATGCTTTCTTTTGTTGCAAAACTTAGCTTTAGAATTCCGATGGGTCAGCGAATTAGTGTTAGTATTGTTAACATTCTATTTCAATGATGTCGTTGTATAATACATCGGCATCACACTTCTGATTAGATACACTCTCTTACTGATAAAAATAGAGTGCTTTACTTTGTATTTCTAACTTCTTTTGAAAATTTTCTTTTTCCCTCCACCTATGGCAGTTTGTGGTACTTCCGGGCTATATCTTTAATCCCAGAATGTGATAAGTTGACATCGAGATTGCAAACGACTTGGTCAAGAAGGAGGATTGGTAATCGTCTGACTTCAACATGCTTGAGTGAGAACCGTTCTACACTGGTTTGTTCTCTTTCTTCTTTTTGTCTTAGTTTTTCCTTCTCTGAAAGTAGTTTCGTTTCTTAATTATCTATGCTAGAATAATCTACCGAATCAATACTTAAACCTCCCCCATATATAATGAAATCATATACAAATTTGACAATACCCCTATACTTCAAAAATGTGTTGTTAAAAGCATTCATAGTGAGGCGGGGATCTGGCGTTTCATATGGCTAAGGTGACTTGAGGTGGAAGAAGTGACTTAGGAGTATTTTCAAGCATGTATAATATTTCACTGCTCGATGCGACTTTCTTCAGGTCGAAGGTTCGTTATTTTCTGGTTCTCTTTTTCATCCAAGCTCCAGGTATGTTTCTTCTTCTTGGAATATGTTGAACTGTTTTAAAGGGCTGGCTATGTATTATGCCGCCAAATTTCTATGCTTTGTTAAAGTTAAGCTCTACATGTATCCCTTTTGTTGAATCTTGTTTAGTGTATGTCTGTACGTTTTTGTACTTATTTGTCGGATCTAGTATTAACTGAAAGATAAAAACAGGTGCCTCGTTAGACATTACTCATTTAATAAATTTGACCGTCTTAGAGAAGCTGATTATCAGAAATAGAATTGCCATTAATAAAGTTTGGAATTGATATATATCGTAGTGATGTAAATGATTTTGAGATACATACAGAGGATTCATATAGTCGACCACGACTAGTTTGGATTTTTGGCTTACATTTATTTATGGCAATAAACAGTTCTCTGATATGGCTGTTATTGTACGTAGGAGCTAAAGCCTTTCAACATAGGAAAACCTATAGTCCGACTGAGTTTTTTCCTTTACCGATACTTATTCTTGCGCCTTACTTTCGGAAACTTATGAGATGTTATTTTTCCCGAGGAGTCCGACTCTTCAATAAAAAAAAAGACGGTTGTGAGCGAGTCGGCTGGGAAAACACAAGCTTAACACGTCTTTCTTTACCTTTTTCATATCTGAATGTCTTTGTCGAGTTGGTTGGCATCATTATCTTCTTTCTGTCTTTTCATTGTCCACCTCCGCCCAAACAAATATGCACTAACCTACCTAAAATAAGGTAAAAGCCTTCTTTTCAACCCTTTGTACAAGACTCCTTTCTGTGTACAAATGCTCGTAGGCGGAAGAGACCTTCCTTTGCTCCTATCGGTGGGATCAGCTAGATTCCCATAAGTTTGATATAGTCTTCCATTTCATTACAACAACGACAACAACATATCTAGTGTCGTCGTGTCATCCCACAAGTGGACTCTGGAGGGTAGAGCGTAACGACCACCATTTAACATTATAACCTCAACGGCCACCGTTTAACCTTATAACCTTATAAGGCCACCATTTAACCTTATAACCTTAATGGCCAACATTTAATCTTATAACTTTAACGGCCACCGTTTAACCTTATAACCTTATAACCTTAACGATCATCGTTTAACCTTCAAAAATATAAATCGGATAAACCTTTAATAAATATATGCAAAGGGCGTGAAAATATCCCCATTGCAGCTTCATGCAAAATCTGCAAATCGTTATTTTCCCAGGTTCACTATATGCTTCGATAAAAGTTGCTTCTATCATCTATTCATCAGTAACACATCCTTTGAAAACAGATTATATAGTTCCATGTTTGATATAATCTTAGTTAATATGAATGGCTAATAATCTTGGAATTCTATTGAATGGAGGGTGTTATCTCTTCTGGAGTAGTCACTCTCTCCTGATTATTTGTTGTTTACGAATGAATGTATATTTTCA
>NW_025888575.1:131033-160962 GCF_002878395.1 Capsicum annuum | reverse complement strand
ATTGAGCTAAGATTAGCTGAGGAACGCAATTGTGATCCCGATACCTTCGAATTCCCGTAAGCTTTCTCTTAATCTCTTGCTCAATTCTCCATTTTAATTGTTTATTTTTGGGGTTGTTTAAAGCCCGAACTTAGCTACATTTTTGTGGCATTTGCCTTGAGCTATGTGGAACGTTGTGATGGTTTTAATTTTGAGATTCCACAAGCAGCCCCATATGAGATTTTTACTGTGATTTTTGAACTGAAGCATTTATATGCAAAAACGGGTATCGTTTTTCTTATCTTGAAGTGTGGATAATTATTGTGATAGCATGAAAGCTATTGGAGACCTCTCCAAAGGAGAAAGATCTGGTTTGGAGGATTCAACGAGTATTAAGCGGCGTACAAGTAGGTTAGACTTGCCATACCTTTAGATTGAGCTTATTTATGGTATTAGTGTACTATTGTGCTAGTTTTGGGCAAATAGTTTTAGCCCAGTTACCTTTTAGTGATTTTATGTCGTAATCAGCCGATTGGGGCCCATTTTGATGAATTTTGGGCCCATTCACCCCTAGTATAGTATATTATCATTCTTTAGAGCTAGGTTTAGTGATTTTAGTACCTTGAGATAGGAATGGGAAGCCCGAGACTAGACTAGGCTAGGTTCTGACCTAGGTTTGGTTATTGGGACCCTTTAGTGGGCTCCACTATCCTTTTTAGTTAGCATCCTTGGCATGTAGATTCTTTAGGATTAGTTAGAATTTTGACTACCATTATACGTTATTACTTTGGGTTGGGTTTGACTTAGACTTAGTTTTCGGCTTATTTATCTCCTTTTCCTAAGTGGAATAGTAGTTGTTCCTGCACCATACCTCTTGACCTAGTTTTTATGAACCGTCTTGCCTTAGTAGGCTTACTTGCCCGCAGCTGGTAACTATGACCTTATGGCCTGGTTTGGAATTGAATACTTGAGTTTCTTCCTGTTGGCTAGTTATGTTTAGCTCTGTATAACGCATTTCAGTTCTAATTCAACTTCAACATATGCTTTATGGCTATTAGTATTATTATGAGTTTTGGCACAATTTAGCATTGGTTATGGATATGATTTTCTATGAATAAGCTTCAGTATGGTTTGGGTATCGGTTTTAAGGGTGAGATTGGCTACTTATGGGATCACTTGTTCTTGGTTACGGTATGGTTACTATGAATTTCGATTCGAGTCCGACATCTATTTTATGACATGGTGTGGATGTTTAGATATTATTCATGGTTTCTCTAAGAGTATTAGCAGTAATAATGAGTTCCGTTGTACATAATTCATGTGGCCTCTTGTTATTCACCATATTTTTTGGTTCGAGCCCGGTGTCTGACTCTCGGTATTACTAATGGGTGCCGGTTCAAGCGCGGTGTGCATCTGGATAGATTTATCGTAGATTTAGGATCATATGGTTAGCTAAGACCGATTCAGTTATAGGTTATCTATGCTTTTACTTTAGTTACTTCTTGTATGTATTTGCCGGCTTATGGAGGCTCAGTAGGGTTGTCTTTTTCTATGGGCCTTATGGGCTTATCGGAGCCTAATTAGGTTATAATTAGCTTGTTTTCCTTACTTTGGAGTTATTTATTTTTCGTTTCTATTATATTCATGTGCTATAAATATTAATATTTTTACCCCTGTTATTATTGACTTAGCTTACACTCTCGCATTATATTCATGCTTTTACTATATTTGAGCTCAATCGATGGATGATGTCTCTTAAGTACCTATTAATTTGAAACTCATACTGCGCTTCTGCATCTTTTTTTTGATGCAGATCCAAGTACGAGCCACTAGCGTTGACGTTGTCCTCGGTCCTTATTGTTGATTCAGAGATGGGAGGAGCTTTCTAGAGTTCGAGGTTGATCTTCCTCCATCTGTTCCAGTTATAATATTTAGCATTCCAAGAGTACTATATATACATGTCTATTTGGATTCTGTATAGTACTCTGATTTTGGGTTGTAGTGGTTCTAGTACCGCCCTTACCAGGTCTTGGGAGGGATTTATTTTATTTATTTTGTCCTCTTCTCCTCATGTTTAGTATGCCATGTGACTACTTATATTTCCCTATTTTCACTTACTTTGTTATTGTATTGATTTTTTTTCATGTATTCCATTTTTTCCGCTCATTAGCCCATTACTTATTATTTTGGGCTATGACTTGGCTTACCTACTGGTGGGATAAATTGGGTCATGACAACTTAGTATCAGAGCTTATGTTTCATTGATATTGTTTGTACAAGGGCCAATGTTTAGTACAGTGCCGCAGATTGACATAGAGATGTCCGTACTCTATCTTTGGGAGGCTACAAAACTTTCTTAGGAAAGTCTTTTCCTTTTGATTCCTGCCCATGCATTGTGTCTGTATTGGTTTCTAAATTCTTGTTTGTTTCACTCTTTTGCTGGTGGTTCAGATGTGAGGTGCGACAATCGGGGATTAGGATCCCGACCCGTTGCTAGAGCTCCAGTTAGAGGTAGAGTTCGACTCGAGGTCCAGGGAAGGCCAGACCTACAGCTCTGATTCGAGATCAGGCTAAAGAGCCATCGATACAATTATTTCTTCTGAACATGAGCTCCAGAGATTCCGCTGCCACAACAGGAGGTGGGCCAGGAGGTAGTCCATGCCCTACCTGGTTTTATATCATCTTTGGTTCTTCGTGATGAATCAATTCAGTTATTTGGTTAGTTGGTGATTCACTGATCGATGGAGCTCAGCAAATAGTACAAGGTGGTATTGATATCGGGGTGCAACCTGCAGTTGTAGCCTCCAGAGTAGAGGTTTCTACTACACTGGTAGTCCTACAATCGATGGCAGCCTAATCGGTTATGTTTATGGAGGAGCAGAAAATACTGGGTTAATTTCTGAGATTGGCTCCACCTAGATTTGTCGAGACCCTTGAAGAGGATGCTTACGAGTTCCTCACCAGTTGTGATGATAGGTTACATAATTTGGGGTTGGTTGAGTCATATGGAGTTAATTTTGTTACATATCAGCTAGACACAACAACGAGGAGGTGGTGAAGCGGTTATCTTGATTCCAGGCCAGCTAGAACTCCACTTATGACTTTGACTCAATTCTCTGAGGCTTTCTTGGGAAGTATATGCCTCGTGACCATACATGAGCTCCTGAGAGATGATTTTTCTGCATTGAGATAGTGTTCTATGTCTGTGGATGAGTATGAGATGAGATTTCACGAGCTATCCAGACACGCCACCATGATTCTGCTTACTAAGTATGAGCGGATTCAGCTTTGTTAGGGGTTTGAGACTACCGCTTTGCAGGGCTACTCAGAGTTTGGTGACTTTGGGAAAGTCTTTTTCTAACATTACTGAGCATGTATATTCTATTGAAAAGGTCAAGGGGGTAACAATAAGAGATTCAGATATCCGGGCAGTTACGGTGGGAGCCACAAAGACTCAAAATCCAACGGTAAAGGATTTCAGGGTAGGTACCCCTAACATCAACCTTATCAGTGTTAGAATCAGTCTAGTAGGCCCATCCAGGCAGTATTTCAGATATTAGATGGGGGTTAGCCCAATTTCAATACTTCTAGTGGTCAAAGCAGTAGTCAGCTGTAAAGGGGTGTTCAGTCAAGGTTGTCAGGCCGAGGTAGACAATCCATATCAGTTAAACGTTCTAGATAAAGCAGAGTTCTAGTGGAATGTTATGATTTTGGGGTTATCGGTCACTTCGCTTGAGAGTGTCCCCGTATGGGATGATTGAGTTTTCAATTTAAACTGCATAATCAAACAAATCAGTGCCACCATAAGTTAAGGGGTGGTGCTTAGGGTCATAGGGATGGTTCTCAGGGTTAGAGGGGTGGTCCACAGTTACATAGCACAGGTAATTGGGGTAGGCACCCAGTCTGGTAGTGGATAGGGTCATCTGTATTTTATACTGAATAGGTCGGATAATGAGGCTTTAAATATTGTTATTATAGGTGCGGTTTTCGTATGCCATCAACCAACTTCTGCTTTGTTTGATCCTGGTCCACATTTTCTTATGTTTTTGCTTATTATGTATAGAGGTTGCATTTATCTTTAGAGTTTTAATATGTGCTATCATGTGTAACTACCCTCGTGGGTGATTCCTTAATAGTGGATCGGTATATAGATCACGTTTGGTGAATGTTTGAGAGTATGACATGGGTTGATCTCATATATTAGATATGGTGGATTTCGACGTGATTTTGGGCATGGATTAGTTATCCCCTACCATGCGTTCTTGGATTGCTTTGCCAAGATTGTTACCTTAGCCATGCATGGCATAACCCCAATTGTGTGGCATGGTTCTTTTAACTGCACACCGATGGATATAATTTCTTATATTCGGTCTAGGAGATTGATATCGAGGAGTTGTGAGACATTTCTTGGGAGACTAATTCGAGGAGTTGTGAGACATTTCTTGCTTATGTTTGGGATGTTAGTATTGTGAGTCCTTTGCTTGATTCCATTCCTATTGTCCTTACTTTCCTGATGTTTTCCTATTGACCTACCCGACCTTCCTCTTAAGCATGATATAGAGTTTGCTATTAACCTCGAGTCGGGCACCCGAACTATTTCTATGGCTTTTTAGCGCTTGGCTCCTGTTCAGCTAAAAGAGCTAAATGTTCAGCTTCAGGATCTTCTGGGTAAGAGTTTTATCAGAGCGAGTATATTATTTTAGGATGCTTCAATTTTGTTTATGAAAAAATGATGGCTCTATGTGTATGTGTATCGACTACAGGCGGTTGAATAAGGTGACAGTGAAGAATAAGTATCCTATGCCTCGTATCAATGATTTGTTTGACCAACTTCAGGGTGTGGCACTGTTTTCTAAGATTTATATAAGGTGTGGTTACCATTAGTTGAGGATCAGGGCTGAGGACATCCCTAGGACAGCCTTTAGGACTGGTTATAGTCATTATGAGTTCCTGGTGAAGTCTTTTGGGTTGACTAATGCCCTAACAACATTTTATGAATTTGATGAACAATGTTTTCAGGTCGTATTTAGACTCTTTCATGATAGTTTTCATTAATGATATTCTGGCATATTCGAGGAGTAAGGAGAAGAAAGAGCAGTACTTGAGGACTGTGCTCTAAACTTTGAGAGATCATAGGATTTATTCCAAATTCTCAAAATGCAAGTTCTAGAGTGATTCTGTAGCTTTCTTGGGGCACGTGGTGTCCAAAGATGGTATTATGGTGGATCTAGTAAAGATTGAGGCTATTCGTGGTTAGACTAAGCCGACATCTCGGATCGAGGTTTGCAGTTTAGTTGAGTTAGAAGCCTACTACAGGCAGTTCCTTAAGAGATTCACTTCTATTGGAACCCCTATGACCAGGTTGACTAGGAAAGAGGTTTCATTTCATTGGTCTGTAAGTTATGAGGCAATATTTCTTAAGATCAACGACTTTCTTACCTCAGCTCTTATTTTGACTCTTTTATTTGTAGGTGAGGGATTTTCGTCTATTATGATGCTTCTAGTATTGTCCTGAGATGTGTTTGATATAGTCGGATCGTGTTATTGCATATGAGTCAAGGCAGCTTAAGGTGCATGAGCGCAACTACCCCACTCATGATTTGAAGTTTGCAGAGGCAGTATTTTTGCATAAGATTTAGAGGCATTGCCTCTATGGTGTTTGTTGCGAGATCTTAACTAACCACCGTAGTCTTCAGTAATCATGATCTAGAGAGATCTTAATTCAAGGCACCATAGATGGATTGAGATGTTGAAGGACTATGATATCTCTATTTTATACCATCGAGGCAAATCAAATGTGGTAGCGAATGCATTGAGCCGGAAGACAGTTAGTATGTGTAGCTTAGCCTTTATTTCAATTTTGCAATTGTTGTTGGCTTTTGGATATCGAATCCTCAGCTTATTCTATGGTTCTTCTTCATATTTTTGATCCCAAAAGGATTATTGCTAGTGTTCAAGCCAAATCTACCCTGTTGAAGCAGATTCAGAGTCGTCAATTTGAGGATAGCAGTCTTTGTAGTATTCAAGTATGAAACACCCTGGTTTCTGGACCCTAGAAAATTTCTTGGAATTTTGATCTCTGGACCCAATACCACTCATGGGTGCGAGCCGTATGTTGGGGTACGAATGGTATGGTCCAGTTGTAGGTTGACCAGTATTGGTTGGTGGGATGGATTTTGGTTACTAGAATGGATACGACTTAGGGGTACGAGTTGTATCGGTGGTTATGGATCATTTGGTTTCTTTACTTAACCTTATTCTTGGTTACTTAGGTTGGATCTAAGTATGAGTGGTTCACCATGAGCTGTAAGCCAGGGCATGAGTCATACCCAGGACTCGTATGGTGGACAATGTCTAAATCTTCCTTAGGTTTAATCTGCCAGGTGTACGGATGAAGGGTATGGATCGTATGCTTTGGATACGACTTGGTTGGATGTGTCGTATGCTGGACAGTGTTGGATCCAAAGGTTGAGGCTAGGATATGAGTGGAGGGTACCACTTGTATTGGAGGGTACGACTTGTGAGGGTAAGTCGTACCCCTGTGATGGGATTTTTGTGTAACTTAGGTGGGGGTATTCTGGACATTTCCACACTTACCCTAATAAGGTCCCATGACTTTTAACCTACTTGAGAGGTTATTTACCCTTTTATTCCATTCATTATCACTTAGAAACTCTTCTAAACACTCTATAATTCTCTCAAAAGATTTTAGGCAAGGAAAGCTAGGGTTTCAACTAGAGGATTGATTTGGGGCTTGTCTTGGTGATTTCTTTCCATCATAATCTTGGTCTAAGGCATGTTCTCTTCCCTCATTGTTAATTTTATCTAAAAGAATGGTTTTATAAATTCTTTCATGACTTTATGGATTGTATGATTTTGATTTTCAAATATGATTTAGGGGTTTTGATATTAAATGGTTGATTATGGTTTTGTATAGTTTTAATTATGCTTAATGAGCATTAATGGTGGTTTTGGATAATTGAATTGCATGGGAATGGTTTAATGGTAACTGAAATTGGTTTTGGTTATATTATTTCCTTAATTGTTTGACAAAATGCCTATAAACATGTTTCCATTGCATTGAGTATTTTTAATGGAACTCTTGCTTGTTGTAAAACTTGGTAAAGGAATGATGAATGGTTTAAATGATTTGGAAAGGTAAATGGCTAAATGGTTATGCTTGTGGGTACATGGAATCCCCCAAGAGGTTTAATATGGTAAATATAAGGCACTAGGAAGTCCCCTTAAACCTATATGTGGTTGGCTATGGATAGTACTTGCAAGTATGGTCGGTATGATGATACCAATACTAAATTGCCTTGGTTAATAAATGGTAAATATATTAGTTGGTTTCCTTTTAATGGTTTTAATTGGGAAATAATGGCGGGGTTGTAGCAAAGCCGTAGAAGGTAGATGTCCCAAAGGGACCGAAACTGGAAACTCATATTTGTCGATGTGAGGTTGGTCTTGGTGACCGCGTGCATGATGTCACACTATATTTTTGGAGATATACTAGTCATCCCAGGTTTTCTTCCCTGGTCTTGTGGCTTCACGTACTAGGGCCCATTCAGCAGGGGGAGCTGAACCTATATAGCCCGTGGTGGTTTAGGATGGTAAAGTTACACAACCCAGGTAAAGGTTTTAAAGGCATGCTAAACCCAGTCCTCTTTCCCGGCATGGTTATATATATATATATATATGGTTGTGTGCATATGGATGGTTTTACATAGTTTTATAAATGATATTATTTTATCCTTATCTTGAGATCATGCTAGCGTTCGCTCGCTAACCCATCTACTGGCGACTATATTCCCAACTTTGTAGAAACTAGCCGTTCTACTCCTCCTACATATTGATTGACTCGAGGATCAGCATTTAGACTAAAGTGGTGAGCTTCTATCCTTTCGAAAGGCTCCATTTCATATTATGGATATTTCTAGGCACTGGTTTTATTTTGGATATTGGTTTTGGCCATAGTTGGGGCCATGTCCCAACCGAATTTTATTACTCTTTTGGTTAGAGGCTTTGTGGTACTACTATGGGTCAGAATTAGTGGGATCAGTATTGGTGTCAGCCCTCACATTGGAATAAGCTGGAGGGCTGGCATTATTGGGTGATATTGTTGGTTTTTCCATCGTATTTCAGTTTGGGATTAATTATATTATGTTTTGGAACATCTTTGGTTATGATATGGTTTATGGCCCTTGTTTTGGTATCAGTTAGTTATGGTTGGATTGTTAGTATGGGATGATTGGACTCTATTAGGTGGGTCACGATTGTGATCCTATCCCAGAGTCTTCATGGAGCTGTTGCACTATTTTGTTACACACTAAAAATTCACCCAACTCAGGGCAGGCGACTGGAGGTTGGGTTGGGTAACAGGGATGGTCTCTGGTCCTGTTAGGACTTGGGACGCCTATTACGACAAGGAACTCAGTCGGGTCGCATCAAGTTAGTAGTAAAGACTAGGTTCATGGTCAATTGAGAGTCCACAAAGCTGTGTCGAGTAGAGTCTCTTTTAAGAGTGTGTAGCGTGCCACACTCATAAGGGAGAGGCTACAATGCATTTAGGAATGTTTCACTTTCTTGGTATTTTATTTTCAAGCTTGAAGTCTCAGTCCTAGAATCTACTCTAATCCTTGTTTGTTCGTCTTTCAGATTATGCCTCATAGATTTGGAACACAATAAAATTCTTCTATCCCATATAGGGGTAATGCTGAAGGGGCACATCCTACTTCTGGGGTTTATCTTCAATCTCAAGGTCCTATCCCTGATAGTTATGGTGTTCCACCGGTTGCTACTAGTCCTCGTCAAGGTGAGGTGATTAATGCAAAATTTTGTCAGTCTATTTATGTTATTCTCAGATGGTTGCTGCTCAGGCTTTGCGGGGTATGACAGGTGCTTTGTCTTCTGAGGCCACAGGGGTTGGCCAATTTATGAAGATGGGTCCTCCCCCATTTTTGGAATGAAGGTGAAAGAGGATCAACAAGGCTTCTTGGATAAAATGGAAAAGATATTTCATATAATGCAGGCTACCAATGTGGAATGGGTAAACTTTGCAGCTTATCTTCTCAAAGAGGTTGTATATCAGTGGTATGAAGAGCGGGATAGGGATAGAGGTGATGTGAAAGAATCACTCTTGTGGGATACTTTTTCTACAACCTTCTTAGATCGATTCTTTCCATATGAGTTGAGAGAAGCAAGGATAGAGAATTTTGTGGACCTCAACAAAGGGAGGATTTCTGTCAAGGAATATGCCTTGAAGTTTCACCAATTGTCAAGGTATGCTCCTGATTTAGTTGCTGAAATGTGGGCAATAATAAGGAAGTTAGCTTCTAGTTTGAATCGAGATCTGATTTTAGAAAGCAAGACTACCTTGCCGATTAAAGATATGGACATCTCTAGGTTTACTGTTCATATGCAGCAGGTGTAGAATGAGAAGAGGAAGCAGACAGAGTTTGGGGATAGGTAGGGTAAGAGGTACAAATTTTTTGATCAGGGAGGTGCTCAGTCTCAGGGTGGTCGGGATGGTGTCAAATAGTAGAAAAAGAAGTGGGGGAGTTCTGGTTCCTACTTTTTTTCTAGTGCTCCTTACCTGGCATCAACAATCGTCATCATTGTCGTGATAATTTTTGGGCACAGGGTGCCCAATCTCAGGCAAGAGAAGGTCAGCCAGTTTCTTTATTCCTTTCTTGTTAGTTCTATGGTCGTCCTAATCTGAGTTAATGCGATGAAGGAAGGGATAAATGCTTCTAGTATGTCCAGGTAGGCCATTGACTCAGGGTTTGTCCGATTAATAAGGTTGCTATGGGGGCGAATAAGATTCCTGTGGCTTCATCTTCTGCTCCTACACCTGGTGGTGTGGCATCTACTTCTGTTACTGCTCTTGGTTCTAGTGTTGGTTGGAACAGGTTGTATGCTTTGGTGTCCTGATAGGAATTTGAGGCATGACATGATGTCGTTACTGGTGCATTATAGCTTTTTTCTTGTGATGTATATTATTTGCTTGACTTGGGGTCCACTCTCTCTTATGTGACTCTTTATGTGGCTATATCTTTTGGTTTTAATTCAAAAGTTATTTTGGATCATTTTTTTGTTTCTACCCTAGTAGGTGCCTCGATAATTGCTAAGAGAGTCTATATGGTGTGTGTGGTATTGTTGGCGGCAAAAAGACCTTGGTGGATCTGTTTGAGTTGGGTATAGTGGATTTCGATGTCATTCTGGGTATGAATTGGTTGCATTCTTGTTACGCATCCTTGGATTATCAGACCCGTAGGGTTATCTTTTGGTTCCCTGGTGAGCTAGATATAGATTGGGAGGGTGGTTCTTTAGCTCCTAGGGGGAGATTTATTTCTTATCTTAGAGATCGAAGGTTAATCTCTGAAGGTTGTCTTTATCACTTGGTCTAGGTTACAGATTCTAACTCGAAAGGTCTATTTCTTTATTTGGTTCTGGTTGTAAATGAGTTTCCAGAGGTCATTTTGGATGATCTTCCTGGTGTTCCTCCGGATAGGGAAATAGAATTTGGTATTGACTTAGTTCTGACACTCGTCTTATTTCTATTCCTCCATATAAAATGGCTCCGACTGAGTTGAGAGAACTCAAGGAACAACTTAAGGATCTTCTAGATAAGGGGTTTATTCGTCCTAGTATATCTTCATAGGGTGCACCGGTGTTGTTTGTGCGCAAGATTGTTGGTTTCCTTCAGATGTGCATTGACTATAGGTAGTTGAACAAGGTAACAGTCAAGAACAAGTATTCTCTTCCAAGAATAGATGATTGTTTGACCAGTTGCAAGGTTCCAAGTTCTTTTCTAAGATAGATCTTGGGTCTAGGTACCATCAGCTAAAGATTAGGTGGGTGGATATCCCTAAGATAGCTTTTTATACTCGGTATAGGAACTTTGAATTTTGGTGATGTCATTTGGGTTGACTAATGCTTCGATGATATTTATGGATCTGATGAACAGGGTTTATCGTCAGTATTTAGATCTCTTCGTTATTGTGTTCATTGATGAACTATTTGAAGAGTGAGACAGATCATGCTGATCACCTCCGTGTTGTGTTGCAGACCATAAAGGAACAACATTTGTATGCCAAGTTCTCCAAGTGTGAATTTTAGTTGAACGCTGTAAAGTTTTTGGGTTATATTATTTCTAGTGATGGGATCATGGTGGATCTGCAAAAGGTTGCTGTGGTGAAGAGGTGGCCTAAACGCATGACTCATCCGATAGTTAGAGCTTCTTGAGTTTAGTTGGGTATTATAGGCGGTTTGCTAAAAGATTTTCGTTGATATCTGATCCTTTGACTAAGTTGACTCAGAAGAAGGTCAAGTTTTCTTGGTCGGATACTTGTGAATGGAGTTTCGAGAAGTTTAAGAATGAGTTAACTTTGGCTCCAATTTTTACCTTACCAGAAAGTAATGCTGGGTTCATGGTTTATTGTGATGCATCTCGGGTAGGGTTTGGTTGTGTGTTAATGCAGTATGGGAAGGTGATTGCCTATGCTTCTAGGTAGTTGAAAGTGTATGAGATGAATTATCCTACTCATGATTTGGAGTTGTTGGTGGTTGTGTTTGCTTTGAAAATATGGTGGCATTATTTGTATGGTGTTCATACGGATATCTTTTCTGATCATAAGAGTCTATAGTATGTGTTTACTCAGAAAGATCTTAATCTCAGGCAGAGGAGATGGCTTGAGCTTCTCAAGGACTATGATATAAGTCTTCACTACCACCTAGGTAAGGATAATGTGGTTGTTGATGCTCTTAGCAGGTTATCCATAAGGTGTTTGGCTCATGTGGAGGAAGGAAAAAGGGAATTGGTGAAGGATATTCACTGCTTGGCTAATCTTGGAGTTCGTCTCTTGGACTCCAAGGGTGGTGGTGCGATGGTGCAAGAAGTGGTTTGATTATCTCTTGGTGCAGATATTAAGGTGAAGAAAGTGCTAGATATTTCTTGATGAAAATTAAGAGTGATGGTGTGGGCAAAAGGTAGTGGTGTTTGAGGTTGATAGTTATGGTACTTTATGGTACCAAGGGACGTTGTGTGTTCCTGATGTCGATGGGTTGCAACAAAGGATTTTGGCTGAGGCGCATAAGTCATGCTATGTTGTTCATCTTGGCTCGACTAAGATTTATCATGATCTCAAGGAGATCTATTGGTGGAATGGGATGAAGAGAGATATGTCTGATTTTTTGGCCAAGTGCATGGTGTGTCAACAGGTTAAGGTTTAACGCATAAAGCCAGGAGGGTTGTTTCAAGAAATTGATCTGCCCGAGTGGAAATGGGAAGTGATTAATATAGACTTCATTACTGGTCTTCCTCGGTCTCGAATTCAATATGATTCGATTTGGGTTATCATAGATAGGATGACTAAGTCTGCGTACTTTTTTTCCTGTGTGGACTGTCTTCTCGGTGGAGGATTATGCGAAGCTATATCTTCAGGAGACTGTGAAGATGCATGGGGTGCCATTATTTCAGATCATGGCACACAGTTTACAGGGTTAGGGACTAAGGTTTGTCTGAGTACTGCTTTCGACTCGCAGACGGATAGACAAGCGAAGAGAACTATTCAGACATTGGAGGATGTGCTTGAGGCCTATGTGATTGATTATGGTGACAATTAGGTTGAGCATCTACCTTTGGTGGTGTTTGTTTACAACAATAGCTGTCATTCTAGTATTGGTATGGCCCCTTTTGAGGCATTGTATGGTAGGAGGTGTAGATCTCCTATTGGTTGGTTTGATCTTGATGAGGCGGACATGTTTGGTCCCGACTTAAGTTTACCAGGCTATGGAGAAGGTGAAGGTGATTCTGGAGAGGCTTAAGGCTGCCCAAAGTCGCCAAAAGTCCTATGCGGATGTTAGGTGTAGAGACTTGGAGTTTGAGGTTGGGGATAAGGTTTTCCTCAAGGTATCTCCCTTAAAGGGAGTAGTACAATTTGGTAAGACGGGGAAGCTAGGTCCCCGACATGTTGGTCCGTATGAGGTTTTGTGGAGAATTAGTAATGTTGCTTATGAGCTGGAGTTGCTATCTAGCTTGAGTTTGGTTCATACGGTCTTTTATGTTTCCATGTTGAGGAAGTGCATTGGTGTTCCTTCTTCGATTATTCCTTTGGAAGGATTGGGTATCTCGAATGTCTTATGATGAAATCCCGGTTGGGATCTTGGATAGGTAGGTTCATCGATTACGGACCAAGGATGTGGCTTCGGTTAAGGTTCTTTGGTGGAACCATAAGGTGGAAGAATCTAAATGGGAAATGCAGGAGGACATGACGTCCAAATATCCGCATTTGTTTTCTACCCCTGGGATTCGTGCAGAAGGTATGTGTTTTCAACACATCTTTATTTTCAAAGGTTGTTAAAGGAAAGATCAATATCTTTGCCTCTTTGGTTTCAAACTTTGTTAAAGATTGAGAATATATTTGATAATGCAAATGACTCATGTGTGTGGTTACCCTACCATGTCCATCATTCAGGGACCGATGTTCCAAGTGGGGGAGACTGAGACACCCTAGTTTTTGGACCCTAGATAATTTCCAAGAATTCTGATCCCTGGACCCAATACGACTCATGGGTGTGAGCCGTATGTTAAGGTATGAATGGTATGGTCTAGTCGTATGCTTACCAGTGTTTGTTGGTGGGATGGACTTTGGTTACTGGAATGGATACGACTTAGGGGTATGAGTCCTATTGGTGGTTACGAATCATTTGGTTTCTTTACTGAACCTTAGATTTGATTACTTAGACTGGATCTGAGTATAAGTGGCTCACCATGAGCCATAAGCCAGTTTACGAGTCATACCCAGGTCTCGCATGATGGATAATGTCAAAATCTTCCTTGGGTTTAATCTGTCAGGGGTATGGATGAAGGGTACAGATTGTATGCTTTGGATACAACATGGTTGGATGATTTATATGCTAGACAGTGTTGGATACAAAGGTTGAGGCTAGGATACGAGTGAAGGGTACCACTAGTATTGGCGGGTACGACTCATGAGGGTCAGTCCTACCCCTGTGATGGGATTTTGGTGCAACTTATGTGGGGTATTCTAGACATTTCCCCACTTACCCTAATAAGGTCCCTCGACTTCTAACCTACTTGGGACGTTATTTACCTTATTATTCCATTCATCAACACTTAGAAAGTCTTCTAAACACTCTATAATTCTCTCAAAAGCTTTTGGACAAGGGAGGCTAGGGTTTCAACTAGAGGATTGATTTGGGGATTGTCTTGGTCTTTCCATCATTATCTTGGATTAAGTCATGTTCTCTTCCCTCATTCTTAATTCTATCTAAAATCATGGTCTTATAAATGTTTTCATGACTTGGTTGGTTGTATGATTTTTATTTTCAAATATGATTTGGGGTTTTTGATATTAAATGGTTGATTATGGTTTTAATTATCCTTTATGTGCATTAATGGTGGTTTTGGATAATTGAATTGCATGAGAATTGTTTAACGGTAATTTGAATTGGTTTTTGTTATATTATGCCCCCAATGTGTTTGGAAAAATGCCTATACTAATGTTTCCATTGCATTAAGTATTTTTAATGGAACTCTTGCTTGTTGTAAAACTTGGTAAAGGAATGATGAATGGTTTAAATGATTTGGAAAGGTAAATGGCTAAATGGTTATGCTTGTGGGTACATGGTATCCCCCAAGAGGTTTAATATGGTAAATATAAGGCACTAGGAAGTCCCCTTAAACCTATATGTGGTTGGCTATGGATAGTACTTGCAAGTATGGTCGGTATGATGATACCAATACTAAATTGCCTTGGTTAATAAATGGTAAATGGATTGGTTTGGTAATGGATTTAATTGGGCAATAATGGCGGGATGTATAGCAAAGCTGTGGAAGGTGGAGGTCTCGGGGGTACCAAAACTGAAAACTCATATTTGCCGATGTGAGGTTGGTCTTGGTGACCGTGTGCATGATATGACTCTATATTTTGGGGGTGTAATAGTCATCTCAGGTTCTTCCCTGGTCGTATGGCTTCACGCACTGGGTCCCTTTCAGCAGGGGGAGCTGAGCCCATATAGCCCGTGGGTGGTTTAGGACGGCAAAGCTACACAACCCAGGTAAAGGTTTTAAAGGCATGCTAAACCTGGTCCCCTTTCCCGGCATGGTTATATATATATATATATGGTTGTGTGCATATGGATGGTTTTACTTGGTTTTATAAATGGCATTATTTTATCCTTATCCTGAGATCATGCTAGCGTTCACCCGCTAACCTATCTACTGGTTGCTATTACCCACGCTACATAGGAACATGCTGTTTTAATCCTCCTACATAGTTATTGACTCGGGGATCAGTATTTGGACTGAAATGGTGAGCTTCCATCCTTTCGGAATGCTCCATTTCATGTTATGGATATTTCTAGACACTTTGATTTTATTTTGGGTATTGGTTTTGGCCATAGTTGGGGGCATGCCCTAACGTTAGAGTCTTTGTGGTACTACTATGGGTTATAATGGGCGGGATCTGTATTGGTGTTAGACTTGTCATTGGAATAAGCTAGAGGGTTGACATCATTAGGCTATATTGTGGGTTCTTCCATTGTATTTCATTTTGGGATTAATTATAATATGATTTGGAACATATTTGGTTAGGGCCTGGTTTATGGCACTTGTTTAGGTATCGGTTAGTTATGGTTGGATTATTGTTATGAGATCGTTAGACTTGGTTGGGTGGGTTATGTTTGTGATCCTATCCCAGTCTTCATGTGAGCTATTACATTATTTTGTTACACGCTTGAAATTCAGCCAACTCAGGGTAGGCTGCTGGAGGTTAGGTTAGGTAACGGGGATGGTCTCCGGTCCCGGTCGGACTTGGGATGCCCATTTTGACAAGGCCCCTAGTCTGGTCGCATAAAAGGATAGGTTTTGAGAGGTGAGTCCAGGGGGCTACCTTAGACTCTGAGGGTATTTTGAGGTTTGATGTGCGTATCTACGTTTTAAGGGTTAGAAAATTGATTCAGTTGATTATTTGTACGGTGTATAGCTCCAGGAATTCTATTCACCATGGGACAGCTAAAATATATAGGTATTTGAGGAAACATTATTGGTGGAATGGTATGCAGAAAGATATAGTAGTGTTTGTGATTTAATGACTTTGTTGTAAGCAGGTAAAGGCCTAGCATCAGTGGCCTGTTGAATTGCTATAGAGGCTGCCTATTCTTAAGTAGAAGTGGGAGCAAGTAACTATGGATTTCTGTCATGACCCAGACCAGGTCCTAGCCATAATAGGGATCTCAAGTTCGTGGGGGACCGGAGATCACCCCTTAAACCTAACCAACCAACATAACATCCTCAATTTCGGATGAATTCCGAACATATAACAAGATAACATAAGGATGAACTTACAGATATTTAAACAATGTCTATAATTCGTTAACCGAAAACCGGCCAAATGGCCTACCAACACACCCAAGCCCACAGTAATCCAACAAATCTTTCTAAACAAAGGATCAAAACCTAATACCAATAAAGTGTCGGGACATGCCCCTGACTATAGTCGGAACAAGTCTAAACAATCTGAGACATAAGAGACTAAAATCTGAAATGTATACTTCTGATGTATTGAAGCTCACCACTTTAATGTCAACTCACAAACTGACCTCGAATCTGAATCACTGTGCAGGAGAAGTAATAGTATGGCTAAATCCTGCATCCATGGGGATACAATGTCTGAAGATGGTTACAGGGTAAATACTAGCATGTAACTTAGAGACAAGGATAACATAATGCCATGATACCCATTTTCAAACTCCTTCAAAATCCAACGCACACAATCAAATGCATATATATATATATTACATGCCGGGATTGGGAACAAATCTTAACTTGCATTTCAAAACTTTAGCCTGCATTGTGTAGCTCAACCGTCATATAATAGTACCCACAGGTTATATGGTCTCTATCTTTCACCCCTGGTTAAACCCAGTGCGTGTAGCTGCATGAAAAGGAGAAAGATCATACATATATGCACGGGGGACTCGAACCCTCCAATCATATACTAAGCTGACTTAAGCACCCGATCACGAAATGTGATATGGGGGACTCAAACCCTCTAATCATAATAATATCAATAAGGTGGACCCGAACCACCTAGTCACAAGTAAGGGGACTCGAACCCTCAAACCATAACAACCCCCAGATCGGCTAGTGTGGTTTCCAATTTCGGTCACTCAGACCTCACTTTCACGACTCAGCTACACAACCCACTAAAGCCCAATTAAAACATTTAACACATATCCAATTTTCTTTAAACCAATTACATACCAAGGCATCCCGTTGTTATCCTCATACCAAACTCACTTGCAAGCTAATATCATCATGCCATGTCATCTACTCAACTAACTGGAACTCAAACCCATGAGTCAAAAGATATTCAAATAATTAATCATTCGGGACTCGAACCCATTTAATCAACCGAACCCACAAAGTTCCAATTCCACCAATTGTATGTGGACACCAAGGCCTTTCAAGGAGAACATGCATACTTCATTATCTTTTTTATTCCAATACATTGTTACAATTGGGAAAATCAAACTATGTGACAAAAGCCCCTTTTTATTAACAATTTCCCAAACCATAGTCAAGGAAAAATTATCAAATTGGAGTTTACCCATGAACCCTCAGTTTAATTACCATTCCCATGCACCCATAAGTTCTAAACCATATTTAAAGCATTATTAATCATATATAAATCGTGTGAAAATATTGTTCAACAATAAGCATTCAAAACCCTCAATTCATGTTACAAAATCAACATAAACATCTCATGAACAATACTTTAAATCACATTCTATTACAAAATTGACAATTAAGAAAGAGTACATGCTTTAAATATTCACAATTATGGAGAAGAAACCTTGAATTGACCCCTGGATGCTCAACCTTGAGGAAACCCTAGCTTGCTTGGTTTGAGTGAATTTGAGAGAGAAAAGGATATGTTTTGATTGTGTTATTGGTGAGAATAAAGTCTCAATATGGTTTATAGGTCATGGGTTATGTTTAGAGAAAGAGGGAGATGTCTAAAATACCCTTATTAAAAGTTGGAAATTAAACCGTCAGTAGTTACGGGTGACCTTATAACTCGTAGGGTCACCTTACGACTCGAACCCTACAGTCGTAGCCAAACCAGAACTCCTTTGGATTTTTCACTGTGAAACCTACGACTAGCACCCTACATCTCGTAATGAGACATTATGACTCATAGGGTCAAGTCGTAGTCTCGACAGCTTTAATAGAGGCACTACACTAGACACATTACGAAATACCATCCTTATGACTCATTAGGAGTCTATACAACTTATTAAGTCCAGTTGTTATAAAAGTAGTGACTTAGGAAAATCCTTTTGGGCTCATTATGACTGGATTCTATGATCCATAAAGACACATTACGACTCATCAAGTGAGTCATTGCCATGACAAAAAGCTCAAAACTCAGAAAATTTTCAAGGGACAAAATTCGGGGTGTTTTAATTCTTCCCCACTTGGATCATTCGTCCTCGAATGATCAGTTAAATAATTACAAGCATGATTTTAATGCAACTAACAATCGCACTTCCCTTTAACAAAATCAAAAAACAAAGATGTTAAGATGTAATGCCCCGAGTCTATACCCCAGACGCTACACGATGCTTATGAACCCGAAGGACCAAAAGCTGACCCATGACTGGTACCTATTGTGAGCACTGAACAAAAATACTATAATAATACAGAAGATGGACTGAAATGCCATAAGGTTCAAAATACTATAATCAAAATTGAATAAAATACTGAACAATTCTCTAAAATACTCTAGTATGAAAAACCTCTAACTGTTTGAATATGGAGTTGATGGGATAAGTTCCCAACTAACTCTGACTACTGAAATAATGAAATACTAAATGTACTAAAGTAATCTAACATCCTTGGAGTGTGAGGACTCACTACTATAACTGATGCTGATAACTAAAACTAGCTATATGCGGTCAGGAACCTGAGCATCCGAACCTATGATATGAGACATCATAGAGCAAGAAACGAGTATGCGATCAGTACATGGGAATGTACTGGTATGCTAAATAAGGTAAGGCTAAATGCATGGGTTTATATACATGAACAATAACTAACTGAATGATATGCAAGAGCTGGATTAGCATACATGAAGCATCTGTAACTACTAAACATACTGTGTATACTGTAACTAAGTATACTAGAACTAAATATGATAACTAATAACTGAATATACTAATAATCTAAGATTACTGATAATCTAAATTACTGATGGCTGAGTGACTTTATCTGATAGTCCTAATTTTGTAGAACTAAATTGAGTTCTATTCTGAAGATTGAGACTAAAACTGAAATTATGGGAATTCTCACTTAACCAACATACCCCTGAGTAAACTGAGTGGGGTCCAACCTGTAACCCCATTTAGAAGGGTGCCAGTAACGTGCCACAGGTAAAGACACTGCTTTGGTCAAGCCTATCTGAAGGGTGACCCTGAACAGAAAGTCAAGCCTAATCTGATGGGTGACCCCTTGGGAGGTAGACAAGCCTTAATCTGATAGGTGACTCCTTACATCCTACATTGGCTACATAATTCTGTAGTATGAGACTACTACTAATGACTCTACCTGCCTGAAGGGAGAAGTCATTACCTTTACACTCGCTCAGTGCTAGTTCCTACTCCCAACTGAATGGCACTAACTGATTAGACTGGATTGAGTTAGCTGAGTTCGGTATCTGACTGAGTTTTACTATTCATGATAAAACATAGTTTATTCTATAATTACTAAGGCTCCAGGTAAACAGCTAGATTGTCGGGTATTGAGTACCCCAGGACTCAATAACATTAAAAGTAAATCATGGCACAAGTTTTGGAAATATGTATGTTCATAAATCACTCATTAAGACGTTTAAATAAACACTTGGGATGCATTGATTAGTACATGAATGGGGAGTACATGCTATCATGGTATAATGATACTATTTCATTCACTTAGGACTTTATACAAACACTTGGGGAGCATGCTTAGGTCATATAATAGTAAACACATATAGTGATCATGGCTACATCAATCAACTTGTACATCGTAGGATTTATCATGAAGATCATGCAATTCAACACATATAATGATTAATTCTATGAAAACTGGTAATTAAATCATGGACAAAAACCCAACAATAACATGAAACATGAATTTAATTCAATTTAGACATAGAAAGCATGGAATCCAAAGTCTTATATTTTTAAAAGGGGATTCTTGGGCTTCATGGAAGGTAAGGATCCATGAATGAACATCTAACATACCTGAGAATCTTAATTCTTAAAGTTCTTGAAAACTCTCAAAGGGATTTTTGAGATTACTCTTGAAACTTGGAGGCTAGGGTTTTCTATCTCTGAGAGAGAATGTCTTAAATTAGGGAAAAATGATTTAATAATGACCTAAATACGTTTTTAGGGATTTAATCCAACATATGGGTAGATTAAATACATGGAAAAAGACTAATTTAACCTTGGATAAAACTTTAATTTTTCGTCGAAATTTCTAATTTAGGGCCCTGGCGCGACGTGGCGCCATCGCGCTGTGTCACTGGAAACTGACAGCTGGGAACTGGACTGATGGTGTGATGCAGCATAATTGCAGACCCTTACTAGATTTGGATAATTAGTAATTGGAGGTCCTCCGCAATGTGGTGAGATCACAGATTCAGACTGGAAATTGAAAATTATTATTTGGACCTATGGCGCGACGAGCTACTGACTGAAAAAACAGTGTTTTTTGATTGGAATTTAAAATACGCATAACTTCTTATCCGGTTATCGGATTTGGGAAAATTTTATATCGTTGGAAAGCTAGCTGAATTTCCTGCAAGATGGTAGGTGTAAATCTGGGAAATTCCATTTAGAACAAAAATTCTACTTAGGGATTCTCGTGTACTAAAGACTAAACTGAGTTGGAAAATTTCAGGGTATTACAATAGAATAACACATAACTTAAGCACGATTATTTGGGGTGGAAAATAAGAATGGATACTTGGATTTTATGTCCTATCTAGATTCCCACATAGGTCTTTCCTCCCAAATAATACATCTAATAACCCTTAAATATGACCACACTCTCAACTAAGCTTTAAATTATGAATATAAAACTCCACTATCTCAACCTCCTAACTCCCCTCGAAATACATAATTATAAGACCTTAGTGTTGCGACATCTTCCTCCTATGTTAAATCCTAACTTGGAGTTAAAGGTTCTAGTGTAAGCCTTGGTACCCTATACTTTTGAAACACCCTAGTTTTGACCCTTGGAAATTTCTTGATTTTGAGCTCTTTAGATATCATATGATGTTGGGTGTATTTATGCACTTTAGTATTGTTATCTTAGCTTATTTAGCCTTATTTTGAGGGAAATTCATGTGATTTTGGTGTTAATATAGATATAAATAAGCATCTAAGTGTTTAAGTATGTGATTACACTTTCTTAAGGTGTTTACAAACAAGTTTGAGTTCAAATTGATTAATTAGAGTCTAGACGAGAAAGTAGTTTCACTAGCTTGAACCAGGTGTTGTTCTAGTTTATCATGGTGAATCCTAATGTTCAAAGTGCAATTGTATAAAGTTAAGAGTAAAAATAATAAGTTAAAGTTCAACATGAGCAAGCCTAGTCTTAGCTCGTGTTTCTAGCTTGTTGTTATGTAATGTATGTTTTTTGAGCTCTAATACATTGTGTATAATGATTTAGGATGATTGGTGTGTTTATTTTGATGATATAACAGATGGACATGAAGTGGAAACAACACCACACGACCCCGAATGGAAGGCAAATTCACAAAGTGAAGATTAATGTCAAAATGGCAAAATCTAGTGAGGCCAGTCAATAATCCCACATATCCCTCTTTATATGGTGTAATAAGGCCCACGTATCCTATGTTATCCTGGTGGTTCACAGCCCGTATCGGCTGACAAATTCCTACATGGCCTAAACCTCTTCTGGTATAATTACACGACATTTACATATTATAAAGGACTTTTGGACGTCTTTGGCTTTGGAGAGGGGATAATCAACACTTATTTTAGGGTTTATATATATTTGATTCAGATTTTTAATAGATTTAATCATGTATTCAAATGTGTTGATTACGGTTATTTCCATTAGCGGCTACATGCCCCTTTTCCGGGGTTAAGGCCAAGAACATGTTTACTATTGCTTTGAATTGAGTTTTTTTTGATTGATTATCATATTTGGTCTTGTATTTACCCTTCTTATAACTATTTAATGATTTATGACCCTTATAATACATTCATTATCGGCCTTTTAATCTTGGGAGGGGGGAATAGGAAGGTAGAATGTGGGGGTAGATAGAACAAGGTTCTCAATCTTTTATAAAATAAGAAATTTGAATTAGCTTCTAGGATAGGTATATACCTAGAATATTTATTTGGTTCACATGTAGGATGATAGCTTTATGCACATAATTGGATTATCATATCCCCACTCTACGATGTAGTTGTAATGTCCAAGTTAGGTGATGATTAGAGGTCAGGAGACCAAGATTACGCGATAAAGCCTACGAATCAATACACAAGATAATTAATCTAATTAATAAAGTTCATAGCGTAGCATGATTATTAGTAAGCCTTAACCCTGGGTCTCTATCCATTGATTGTCCAAAGACATTACTTTTTCGCATTGTTTATTTTACTTTCTATTATAATCATAAAACTCTTTTGGTTCTTTATTATCTATAGTTAAACTATACTTGGATAGTTGTCAATAAAAGTCCCTGTGGGATCACTATTCATATTTATTTAAGGCCACTGTATTACTTGGTGAGACCACGTAAACTTACGTGTGTACTTAGGTGCAACATCATACGACTTGTGCTTACTTGTTGCATGATATAGATATGGTTTGAAGTCCTTAGCCGTATGATACTTAGTGTAGTATTAGTTATTTACTGTCTAAGGTATGAGAAGGCATCATACTTGTCCTATGTTAGGGTATAAGAAGTATAGTGCCAAACCGTATGATATCTTGTGTCTATCCTAAATGATTCTGCCTAGGGCATGATTTATGGGTACCAATCGTATGTTATGAATACGAGTTGGTCCTTGGGGTGTTGGAGTCCAATATCTATCTAGGGTATGAGAGGTAGGTACGACTTGTATGTTGGGTATATGAGTTAGGGGTGAGGGTCATACCCTCCTGCACACATATTTTCAGCTTTTAAACAGAGGGTTTTAAGATATTTCCTACCCAAGAATCCTTAAGACCCCATGTCTTAAAACACATTGTAGCCTCTCATAACATACTTTGAAATATTAAATAACTCCTAAAACTCTCTCTAAACACTCTCTTAAAGATTGGGCTAGGGTTTCTACAAGGTGTTCATTTAGAGGCTCAAGAGTCAAGTTCTTTCCGTGAATCTCCATGAATAAGAAATGTGACTCTTTCCTCATTGTTCGTTCTCAAATA
Organism: Capsicum annuum; assembly: GCF_002878395.1. NCBI lineage: Eukaryota > Viridiplantae > Streptophyta > Magnoliopsida > Solanales > Solanaceae > Capsicum > Capsicum annuum. Next base: position 137,501 of record NW_025888575.1, on the reverse strand, counting down.
TCATGTGTTTTAAACATTGATTAAGATTCATTAATGGTGGTTTTAAAAACTAATGATAAGGGTCTTGTTGCTTATTATTGAGTATTGTTTACCCTTGGTTTAAATTTTGTTTTTACATATTTTTGATGATGGATTGCACATGTGGGTGCTAGGTAATTGTGGTTTAACAATTAGGTAATGGTTCACCCTAAAATTGATGGTTTTTACCTTGATTTTGGTCTTGGTAATGGTATGCCCTCAAAGTGTTTGGAAAAATGTCTAAGAGAAATAAACTAGTCACATGTTAGATGGTGTTTTGAACTAAGACATTGGCCTAATGAATATGAATGGTTGGTAAATGGTTTTGTGAAGGCCTTGTTGCCCATGTAATAATTTAAATGGTAACCTTGGTGGTTTAATTGGCTAAAAAAGTTTGACTCCCTAAACATTAAATTGATTTATGTCTTTATTAGACAACGAGTTTGAGTACCTAAAATTTTAATTGAATTGGTGTCCTTGTTAAACAATGGGTTCGAGTTCCAAAGTCAAATGGATTATTGGTTTATTGATAATGGTAATGGCATATTGTATGCTTTCAAGTGGTGTTGGTATGACGATACCAATGAAGTGCCTTTTGTAAGTAATTTTCATAATAGTTGGGTATGTGAAATGATGGTTTTAAATTGGGATTTAAAGCAGGATGTGTAGATGGGCCAAGAAAATTGGAGTCCAAAAGACTAGTACTAGAAACTGCACTAGCCAGTACAGATGTCTTTGTGATCGGATGGTTTGAGTCCCCAAAATAAATATATGAATGTGAGGTTGAGTCCCCTATAATATAAGTATTGGTACTTAAGTCACCTTGATTATGCCGATAGATTTGAGTCCCCCATTTAGGAATATACGATATTGGATATTCTATGGTTTGTGTGGCTACACGCACTATGGCCCTTTCATCTAGGGAAAAGCTGGGCTCGTATAGCCCGTGGGTGCCTTGTTATATGATGATTAGGTATATACGATTATGCTTCCATACTTTAAAATGTTCCATTTATTTCTTTAATTTTTTTGTCTTTATTAGCTTAGACTTGGATATTGGTTTTGGTTATGGTCGGGGGCATGTCCAGACCAGATATTCTTGTTTTATTTTAGAGGCTTTGTATGGATAAATCATGGACTTGGGTATATTACAGAATATATATGGATTTGGTTATTATTTTATAGTTTGTTAATTGGTTGTGTTTGGTATCAGGGGAGATCTTTGATCTTTATTGGACTTGGGATGCCCATTATGACAAGGCCCTAGTTTTGGCCATGCCAAGTTGGTATCAGAACCTAGGTTCATGGCAATTAGGTATCACAAAGTCGTATCAAGTAGAGTCTTTTTTATGGGTGTGTAGCGCGCGACACTTATAAGAAAAAGGCTATGAGACATTTAGAAATGTTTCACTTTCTTATTATGTTACTTGGAGCTATAGAGTCTAAGGGCTTGCATTCTTCTAATTTTTATTTGCTCATCTTTTAGATCATGCCTCCAAGAAGATCTGATGTTTATGTAAACTCTTTTTTCCCGACTGAGGACAATATGGATGGAGCTCTTCCAACTTCTAAAGTCCATAACTGTTCAAGGGTCGCTACATCTGACTTTTCTCATAGGGTTCTACCTATCTCCACCGATCCTACTCTTAAGGGTGATATTCATACCCAGTCACCTCAAGGAGAGGCTACTAATGCTGATTTTTACTAATCCATTACTCTGTTGACTCAGTTGGTAGCTTCTTAGTCTGAGAGTGGTGTTTCTATTACTCTATATTTGGTGGACACAAGGGTTGGCCAATTTATGAGGTTGCTTTCTCCTATGTTTATTGGTACTAAGGTTGAGGAGGATTCTTAAAGTTTTATTGATGATATGGAGAATATCTTTTGGGTTATGCATGCTTTGGAGGTTGAAGGTGTTGAGTTTCCTTCCTACTAATTGAAAGATGTGGTGTTACCAGTGGCATGAAGAGTGGGATCAATAAAGGGGAGAGGATGCTGGTTCTACCTTGTGGGAGGATTTAGCTAGTGCATTTCTGGACTTCTTCTTTCCTCATCAGTTAAAGGAGGCGAAAGCATAGGAGTTTGTGAATTTGAAGCTAGGTAGGTTATCTGTCAAGAAGTATGCCTTGAAGTTTCATCAGTTGTCTAGGTATGGTCCTGAGTTGATTTCTAGCATGAGGGCTAAGATGAGAAAGTTTGCTTAGAGATTGTCCTATGAGTTGATATATGAAAGTAAAGCTACCTTGTTGATCAAGGAAATGGACATCTCTCTATTGGTTGTGTATATACAATAGGTGGAGGAAGAGAAGAGAAAGTAGGCAGAGTTTAGTGAAAGGTAAGGGAAGAAATTTAGTTCTTATGAGTAAAGTGGTAGAGATGGTGGTAAATGGCCAAAAAAGTCATAGGGGAGTTCTGGTTCTTTCTCTACGGATAGTGATCGTTACCTAAATCCATTGGGTGATCATTGATCTTATCATGATGGTTAGTTTTGGACATAGGGTGCCCAATCTCTGGCTAGTAAGGCTCAGTCAGCTCCATCCCTCCCTCTTTATAAATTTTATGGGCGATCACACCATGGCTTCTATGAGGAAGAGAAGAACAAATGCTTTTTTATTATGGTTAGATTGGTCATATTCAGTATGACTGTCATGCTTGAATGGCTTTTGGGGCTAACAAGGTCCCTGTTGCCTCCTCATCTGCTCCTGCACCAAAGGGTACCGCTTCTACATCTGGTACTGACACTGGCCGAAATCAGTTATATGCTCTTGTATCTCATCAGGAATCTGGGGTATCCCCCTATGGCATTAATGGTATGTTGAAACTATTCTCCCATGATGTGTATTGTTTACTTGATCCAGGGTTCACTCTTTCTTATGTGACCTTATTTGTGGTTGTGTATTTTGATTTTGGTCCTGAGTTTATTTTTGATCTTTTTTTTGTATCTACCTTGATTGGTGACTCTATGATTGCTAAAAGAGTCTATAGGGGGATTGTGGTATCTATTAGTCGTAGAGAAACTCTTTTCGATTTGATAGAGTTGGATATGGTTGACTTTTATTTCATATTGGGGTTGGATTGGTTTTATTTGTGCTATGCCTCTTTGGATTTTTAGACTAGTAGGGTCATGTTTAAATTTCCTAATAAGCCAATTATTGTGTGAGAAGTGGGTTTTTTTAGTGCATAAGGGAAGGTTCATCTCATATCTTAAAGCCTGAAAGTTGTTTTCCAATGGGTGTTTGATCATTTGGTCTGGGTTAAAGATTCTAACTCGAAAGGTCTTTCTCTAGAATCCATTTCTATGGTAAATAAGTTTCCTAAGGTTTTCCCTGATGATCTTCCTGGTGTTGCTCCTGATAGGGAAATTGATTTTGGAATTGATCGTATTTTGGACACTCTTCCTATCTCTATCCCTCCTTATAGAATGGTTTGAACTTAGTTGAAAGTTGAAGGACCCCCTAGATAAAGGTTTTATCCGTCCTAGTGTGTCTTCTTAAGGCGCTCCTGTTTTGTTTGTTCATAAGAAAGATGGTTCTCTTTGGATGTGTATTGATTATGGTCAGCTGAATAAAGTGATTGTAAGGAATAATATCCTCTTCCTAGGATTGAAGTCCAAGTATCTGCATTTGTTCCTCATTTTGGAAATTCGTGCTTGAAGTATGTATTGTTCTTAATATCTTTGTCTTATGTCCTTGTTTCCTAACTTTCTAAAAGGGAAGTTTGGTAGGTCATAATATGTTAAATCGTTCTTATGCTTGCCTTTACCCATAATTCGAGGGCGAATGATCCAAGTGGGGAGAATTGAAATACCCTAGTTTTGACCCTTGGAAATTTCTTAATTTTAATCTCTCTGGACATCATACAACGTGTGCTTACTTGTCGTATGATCTGGATACGGTTTGAAGTCCTGGGCCATGTGATACTCAGTGTAGTGTTTGTTGTTTACTATCTAAGGTACGAGAAGTTACTATACTTGTCCTATGTTAGGGTACGAGAAGTATAGTTTCAAACTGTATGATGTCTTATGTCTAGCCTAAATGATTCTGCTTAGGGCACGGTTTATGGGTACCAATCGTATGTTATGGATCCGAGTTGGTCCTTGGGGTCGCATGTTAGATAGTGTTGGAGTCTAACATTCTATCTAGGGTACGAGTGGTGGGTACCATTCATATGTTGGGTGTACGAGTTAGGGGTGAGGGTCATACCCTCCTGCATATATATTTTCAACTTTTAAATAAAGGGTATTTCAGACATTTCCTACCCTAAAATCCTTAAGACCCCATGTCTTAAAACACATTGTAGACTCTTATAACACACTTTAAAATATTTGTATCAAATCACTCCTAAAACTCTCTCTAAACACTCTCTTGAAAATTGGGCTAGGGTTTTTACAAGGTGTTCATCTAGAGGCTCAAGATTCAAATTATTTTCGTGAATCTCCATGAATAAGGCATGTGACTCTTCCCTCATTGTTAGTTCTCAAATATCATGTGTTTTAAATGTTGATAAGGATTCATTAATGATGGTTTTGAAAACCAATGTTTAGGGACTTGTTGCATATTGTTGTGTGTTGTTTACCTTTGGTTTAAATTATGTTTATACATATTTTTGATGATGGTTTGCACATGTGGGTGCTAGGTAACTGTGGTTTAACAATTGGGTAATGGGTCAGCCTAAACTTGATGGTTTTTACATTGGTTTTGGTCTTGGTAATGGTATGCCCTCAAAGTGTTTGTGAAAATGTCTACGAGAATATGACTGATAGATAAATGGTTTTGTGAAGGCCTTATTGGCCATGTAATGATTTAAATGGTAACCTTGGTGGTTTAATTGGATAAAAGGGTTCGACTCCCTTAACATTAAATTGATTTATGTCTTTGTTAGACAATGGGTTTGAGTCCCTAAACTTTGAATTGAATTGGTGTCCTTGTTTGACAATGGGTCCGAGTTCCAAAGTCAAACAGATGATTGGTTTATTGATAAAGGTAAGGGCATGTTGTACCCTTGTAAGTGGTGTTGGTATGATGATACCAACGAAATGCCTTTGGTAAATAATTGGCTTAATGGTTGTGTATGTGAAATGGTGGTTTTAAATTTGGCCTTAAAGCGAGATGTGTAGCCGGGCCGTGAAAGTAGAGACCAAAGGACTAAAACTAGAAACTGCGCTAGCTGGTGTGGGTGACTTTGTGACCGGGTGGTTAGCATCCCTCGAATGAATATATGAATGGGAGGTTCTAGTCCACTATAATACATGTATTGGTGCTTAAGTCTCCTTGATTATGTCAGGAGGTTCAAGTCCCTCATTAAGGCATATACGATATATATATTCTCTGGTTCGTGCGGCTACATGCACTGGAGCCCTTCCAGCTAGGGAAGAGCTGGGCCCATATAGCCCGTTGGTGCCTTGTTATATGATGGTTATGCTACACTGCCATGTTAATGATGTCAATGTTCATGCTAATCTTATTTCCCATCTCGGCATGGTATATATGTATATGTATGTATGACATTAGTTATATGCATTGGTTGATTGGTTTTGAACTGTTGGCATTATTTTATCCTTATCCTTGAGTTACATGCTAGCGCTCCAACCGCTAACTGTCCTCGGATGATTTATCACCACACGATGCAGGTGTTGGTCATACTATCACACCTCCTGCTCAGTACTTGGATTCAGGAACAACTTGTGTTGACTTAAAGTGGTGATCTTCCATACTTCGGAAGGTTCCATTTCTTACTTTGAGTTTTCTTTGTCTTTATTGGTTTAGACTTGGGAATTGGTTTTGGCTATGGTCAGGGGCATATCCCAACCAGATATTCTTGTTTTTTATTAGAGGCTTTGTATGGACAAACTGTGGACTTGGGTATGTTATGGAATAGTTACGAATTTGGTTATTGTTTTGTAGTTTGTTGATTGGTTGGGTTGGGTATCATGGGCGATCTCCAGTCCTTGGTAGACTTAGGATGCCCATTATGACAAGCCCCTATTTTTGGTCGTATCAAATTTACACCACTCCAATAGTACTACTCAATCTTATCACAACAATCAAGTAACCCCAAGTCTAAATCAAGGACATAACACAATGGTTTGTGTACCTATCAATCACACATTCAAACCTTCCTTTCTACCCCTGCTTTACGGATCTGCCACCCAAAACCAGAAACTTCAATCATTATTGTGGTGGATTTTACCACATCTCTTCTTCTTAGGTATTTCACATAACAAAGGTTCATCATACTCTTCCATCTTTATCTATAATTTTAGCCTTAGTAGTAGTCACCCTAAAATTTTTAGAATAAAGAACATCTACTCCCTCATCCAAAACATTACTACACTTCTATAGCCTTTACCATCCTAACATAAGAAAGGTCATTAAGGTATTAGAGTACAAGCATCAAGAATGGGGGGGGGGGGGGGTTGGCTCTCAATTACAACTCCTATATGTCGTACTA
>NW_025888575.1:86360-128033 GCF_002878395.1 Capsicum annuum | reverse complement strand
TTTCATGACTTCATTGATTGTATGATTTTGGTTTTCAAATATGAATTAGGGTTTTTGATATTAAATTGATGGTTATGGTTTTCCATGGTTTTAATTATGCTTTATGTGCATTAATGGTGGTTTTGGATAATTGGATTGCATGGGAATGGTTTAATGGTAATTGGAATTGGTTTGGGTGATATTATGCCCCCAATGTGTTTGACAAAATGTCTATAATAATGTTTTCATACCATTAAGTATTTTTAATGGAACTCTTGCTTGTTTTAAAACTTGGTAAAGGAATAATGCATGGTTTAAATGGTTTGGAAAGGTAAATGGATAAATGGTTATGCTTGTGGGGTACATAGAACCCCCAAGTAGTTTAATATGGTAAATGTAAGGGTACTTGGAAGTCCTCTTAAACCTATATATGGTTGGCTATGGATAGTTCTTGCAACTATGGTCGGTGTGATGATACCACCACTAAATGGCCTTGGTTAGTAAATGGTAAATGGATTGGTCGGTTTCTTGGTAATGGTTATAATTAGGATATAATGGTGGGATGTGTAGCAAAGTCGTAAGAAGGTGGAGGACCCGGGGAGACCAAAACTGGAAACTCATATTTGCCGATATAAGGTTGGTCTTGGTGACCGTCTGCATGATGTCACACTATATTTTAGGGGATATCCTAGTCATCCCAGGGTTTCTTCCCTAGTCATGCGCCTTCACGCACTGGAGATCTTTCAGTAGGGGAAGCTGAATCCATATAGCCCGTGAGTGGTTTAGGATGACAAAGCTACACAACCCAGGTAATGGTTTTAAAGGCATGCTAAACTCGATCCCCTTTTTTTGGCATAGTTATATATATATATGTATGGCTGTGTGCATATGGATGATTTTAATTGGTTTTATAAGTGGCATTATCTTATCCTTATCCTGAGATAATGCTAGCGTTTACCTGGTAAACCATCTACTGGTGGCTATATACCCACGCTATGCAGCAACTGACCGTTCTACTCCTCCTACATAATGATTGACTTTGGGATCAATATTTGGATTGAAGTGGTGAGCTTCCATCCTATTGGAAGGGTCTATTTCATGTTATGGATATTTCTAGGCACTTTGATTTTATTTTGGATATTGGTTTTGGCCATGGTTGGGGGCATATCCCAATTGGATTTTATTACTCTTTTGGTTTAAGGCTTTGTGGTACTCCTATGGGTTGGAATAGGCGGGATCGGTATTAGTGTAATCCTTTGCATTAGAATAAGCTGAAGGCTGGCATCATTAGACGATACTGTTGGTTGTTCCATCGTATTTCATTTTGTGATTAATTATATATGTTTTGGAATCTTCTTGGTTATGGATTCATTTATGGCCTTTGGTATGGTTTTGTATGGTTGGATTGTTGGTAGGGGATGGTTAGACTCAGCTGGGTCGGTCACAGTTGTGATCTTATCCAGAGTCTTCATGTGAGCTATAACACTATCTTGTTACATGCTTGAAATTCAGCAAACTCAGGGAAGGTGATTGGAGGTTGGGCTGGGTAACGGGGGCGGTTGCCGGTCCTGGTTGGGCTTATGATTGCCCATTACGATAAGGCCCTTGTTCGGGTCGTGTCAAGTTAGTATCAAAGCCTTCGGTTTTGGTGTCATGGGGTGTCCACAATGCTGTGTCGAGTAGAGTCTTGCTTATGGGTATGTCGTACACCACACTTATAATCAGTACGCTACGAGGCATCTAGGAATATTCCACTTTCTTGGTTATTCTATTTTTGGGCTATGGAGTTTAAGGTCTTGAACTTTTCTTTCACTCTTCGGATCATGTCCTCTCAATGATCTAAAGATTTTTGGAAATTAAACTTTCCCACTCGAGGACTATATAGATGGATCTAGTCATACTCACGGGGTACAGACCCAGTCAGGGGTCGCCGCTTCTGGTTTTCCCAGTGGAGACAAATCCTCATCATCCCATTTTCTTTATAGATATTGTGGTCTGCCGCACCATGGTTGTTGTGAGGAGGAAGGAATTGGTGTTTTGGTTGTGGTCAAGTGGGTCACATTTATTTGGAGTGTCCTATAAGGGTTTCCGCTCAGGGAAAATAGAATATCGATTGCTACTTCTCTAGCTCTTGCACATAGGGGTGCTACTTCTGGCTCCGACATTGGTCGAGATCGTCTCAATGTTCTTACTATTCCACAAAAGTACGTGGTATCTTTTGATGCCAACACCGGTATGTTGGAAACTCTTTTCTTTGTGGTGTGTATGGTTTACTTGGTCCAACGTCCTCTCTCTTTTTTGTGGCCCCACATGTGGTTGTGTATTTTGTTTTGGTCCCAAGGTTATTTCAGACTCATTTCTTCTTCTATCTCTACCCCGGTAGGTGACTCTGCTATTGCCAAAAGAGTCCATGGGTGTGTATGGAATCTGTTGGTAATAACGGAGACTTAGTGGATTTCATTGACTCAGATGTGGTGGATTTTGATGTTGTTCGGGGGAATGATTGGTTGCACTCATTCTTTTTATTATTATGTTGTCTTTAGGCTCCATGGTTGTCACGACCCAAAAGGCCATGAGTGGTACCCACACTAATCTTCCTGTGGGAGAACCATCTAAACCGACCCATTACACAGTCACTTAGTCAATATTAAGATGATATTATTATAAAATCACATAATAGCAATAATCCAGGACTAATTTTATTAATGCGGAAGTCAAAACTACTTACTAAAATCCCCAAGAACCGAAAATCATCGTACAAGAAGTACTAACCAAGATCGTGTCTAAGAATATATCAAAAAATTAAGTAAATAAAGAATGTTTCATTGTCCGAAAGATGGACAAGAACAAATAAGATGACCTAAGGCAGCCTGGAGATGGAGTGCTCACCCTTGGATAAAGATCTACTATCACACTCTAGAGGTGAGGTCTTGTCTGAGCCTCTAGAACGTTTTCTGTACTCAACAAAAGAGAAGTATCGGGTAGTATTAGTACAAACCACTATGTACTGGTAGGCATCATAGGTCAACTCAATTTAATAGCATGTACACAACATAATCAAATAACAAGTAGACAGACATCGTCACATAACAAATATTCAATGAATCAACAATACAGCAACAACAGGTCAAATAGTGCTACAAACAATCCACATAACCATCAAGAGTATCAACCATACTGTAAACATCCACATAATCAACATATGTATGTACACACATGCTAAGAGACTTATTTTCTCCTAAATAGTCATGACCAACTAGGAAAAATCTATGTTTATATATCGTTCCAGTGTGGTACCCGATTCAACATACATATATCCATACCGGCGTGGTACCCGATCCAACAAATACATATCTGTACCAGCGTGGTACCCTATCCAACATATACATATCCGTACCGACGTAGTACTCGATCCAACATATACATATCTGTACCGGCATGGTACCTGATCCAACATATACATATCCGTACCGGCGTGGTACCCAATCCAACATATACATATCTGTACCGGCATGGTACCCGATCCAATATATACATATCCGTACCGGCGCGGTACCCGATCCAACATATACATATCCATACAGGCGTGGTACCCGATCCAACATAACAAGTATTATCAATATAAAATTAACATAACCTCACAACATACAGCACAATATACCAAGTTTACAAGTACACTAAAGTCATAAGACAATTCCATCAAATAAATTTTCAATAATCATTTATACACGCATTAACAATCCAAACACTAACAATTTCAAGCATGTTCAAATACCGATCAACAAGTATCCAATTTAGAAGCATACATACAATTAAATAGGTTCTAAACTCTAATTAAACAGTAACCTTCCTCAACCGAAGATTCCAAATACAAGATAAACTGCAAGAGTCTTGCCCTTCCGTAAAGTCCCCGAACGATCAATATCTATGCAAAACATAATCTACATAAGAATATAAATATAGTGACACCAGTTTTTTTTTTTTATAAATTTTTACTCTTAAAAATCCTACACCTAAACCATATTTTTCTTAACCCCAATATATGAAGCAAATTATGAAAAGAAAAGGAAAAAGAAAAGAACCGAAAGAAAAGATAACAAAATAAATAAATAGCAATATTCAATTATACGGACATACTGTGCAAACAATAACAATATAACATTGACCTACTTTTTCATAACAATGCCACTAATGGCTTATTCCAATGCTGCCATCAATTTGCCAATTGTATTGGCTATTATTATTTTTCAATCACTGGATAATGATTGACGCAAATTTTTTGTTCCACCTCTCAAATTTAAATTACTTAGTAAGTATTAACAATATTAATTAACACCATCTACATATGTTGACAACTTCTGAAACTTAACTCCTCACTTGAGACACACTCTTCTCGACGCCGTAGCAGTGCACCAGCTATTAAAACTTCGATCTCCTCCTTTTTTTTATCATCCATAAAGGGTTAAACCCTATTAACTGAAAGTCACGTAATGTCTTATAGTAAAAGGATTGTGGTTCTGACCCATTAGACCAATAATTAATCATCTAAAATATCCCTTAAAATTTGAATAAATTCTCAAAATTTATTCGGAATCCACATAGAAATACATTAAATATGTAAATTGACTAAAAGTATATTCCGATTTTATTGGAGCCACTAAAATACTAATTCAGGATCATCTTGATCGAACTTGACCATTATCAATCTTAAATTTATTAAAACTCAATAATCAACCTAATGACTTAAATTACTTTTGAACACCTCAAGAATTGGTACTACTCATCTCTGTAAGTCATAAATCAGTATACAAACTACGAGGAGAACTAAAATAGGGAATATGAGAAAATTTCAAAAATGATCGGGAGGTCGTTACATCAGATACCAATTAAACAACTATTCCTCCCCGAACGACAACAAGAGACAATAAGGGAAAACAAGGAATTACTAAATCAGCAAAGAGACGCGGATACTTACTATGCATGTCTGCTTTGTTCTCCCATGTGGCCTCCTCAAAAGGATGATTCTTCCACTGAACCTCCACAGATGCAATCTCTTTAGTCCTCAACTTACAAACAACCATATACCTAGTAAAGCCTATGTGTACCCCCACCGCCCTAAACTCGAAAGGTTCAATTAGTATACAACAACACAAGGCATATTCTTCACCCATATATATACAATCGTCCTATACCGGCTAATAAATATAGGTGCATGCTGGTGATAGGCGATGCACATACAAGAATGAATACAACGTACAAAATTAATATCACAACTCATCACAACTATCCTCATCAGGACCATCATCATCGTAATCAACCCCCGGCCTTGCCGGATATCCACAAATCATCAATAGTATCCTCCAACCTTACTGGGTATCAACATATTATAAATATATCCTCCGGCCTTACTGGGTATCAGCATCATCACAACAGTATCCTCCGGCCTTGCCGGGTATCAATATCTTCATAATAGTATCCTCCAGCCTTGCCAGTTATCAACATATCATCATAATAATCATTACCAAATAACATACACTAAAACACTCATAAAAAAATAGCCATATAACCATAACATATCTATTTAGTCAATACTTCCCAACTACTCGTTCTTAGCTAACCAACACTTATTATAATAGAATCGTTAGTTCGCTATTCATCACATAAATTCTAGTTATTAGTCAAAACATTATCCTTCACATAATCCTTATTCCCGAGATAGCAACTAACCACTATTTATTTAATAGCCAACATCTAACATCTAGTCAAGGTTCATCACTAGACCAAAACCGTCATTTATCCACCATTCATTATTATCAACTAATCATCCTATATCCGTTAATCATTACTGGACAACACATTACTACTTCTTACCTAACCATCTTTTATTAAATGAATCCATTCATTATCTGACCATCGTTTACCAACTAATCCTTACTTAACTATTCATAAGTTAACCATTTAGCAACTATTAAAAGTTATTAACTAGTCGCCTCTTATTACCAATATCTCTTATTATCTAGCCTCATTAACACATAACTCCTCATTTATTGACTAATCAACTTCACAAACTTAGTCATCAATACCAACTAATCTTCACCTATGCTAGACCCGACCTCACCATAAGCCATGCATTAACCATCGCTAGCTACCATGTTTCAACTAAGAATGATTCATTAACTGATACATTAGATTCCTAGCCATATAAGTGCTATAGTCCCCTAATAGAACACTAGTTACCACATAGCTTAATCGTTAATTAGGGAGAACAATCGTAAGATCATATTTTAGCTATAATCACATCAATTATCAATATAATATTCATGAATGTACCAAATCAATCTGTGCATGTCATCAACAGTATCCAATCAATAAAGTCATAAGCAATCTACTACACCTTCCTTCGTCCCATAGTAGAGAGATATGTATACAAACATATATGTATTCATAAACTGTAATTGTATCCTTTACACTGATAACTACTCCCACGATATTCAATCATTATCATAACATGGCCCTTGGCCTATTAATTTATCCGGAATAGTCACAATATCATAATCACAGCCTTAGGTCCATATGCATATTCAAAACTCATATCGATAATAATATTTATAAGCCATAGCATATCTCTAATCATATCACGTATATGAGTTATCTCACATATTAGAAACATAATGTAGATAGACATGTAATCTTCTATAGGATATCTTATATCGATAGGTCACACATCATGACCACGAGGAATATCACCTCTCTAGAGTAATTTGTATATCTAAGAGGTACATTGTCCATATAGGTCCAATAATTGTGACTAAAGGAAATAGCAACTCTATGGGACAATCATCAAGTCTAAGAGAAAATAGCATCTCTATAGGATACATGACGTATCTAGGAGAAATATCATCTCTAAATTCCCAATATCACTTCCACAAGAAGTATCATAACCATAATTCAAAAGCCACATTACGGGAACATCAATAAAATTTACCAAGTTATGAAGTAACCTTATTTTAAGCTTTACTAGCCTTATATATGTCTAACATCCACAACTAAGTCCACAAGACTTAACACAAGTTTAGGTCTAAGTGGGTCGGGCAATCCTACTTCTAATCCTCAATTTCTATAATTAGGAACACTATGCCCCAAAATAGGCTAAGGTATCTAGCTCATCTTCTAGAGGTCATGTAAGCCATATTCAAAACTAAGATAGCAACTTAAACTACAAACAAGGGTACTCAAGTCAACTCTACCCAACTTACGATTTCAAGACTACCACACTAGCCCCAAAAGGCTAAATATACAAATCATGCTTCAAATACTAAAACCACATTCCAACCATAGGTTTACATCATAATCATGCTACAACTAATCTAAACTAAAAAGGGAAAGCAATAGGATTCAAAAGGGTTATAAACATGCCATTTTACGAGTCCCAAGCCCGCATCTAAACTCTAAACATCAACAATTGAGGCCAAGTCATCCTACTCATAATCAAGCCTAACGTCCATATCCACACACAATATATATCACATATCATCTATGAAGAAAAGTAGACAGAAGCCTTCCAATTTCCATACTTAGAAAACTTTGCATTATGCATTTTCTCTTTTAACAAACCCAAAATAATCCTTAAGTCATTCTCAGGTTTCTTTTTACTCTTGAATAAATAAGAATATCATCAATAAAGAAAATTATGAAAGAATTCAAGTAGGATCTAAATATCCTATTCATCAAACTCATAAAAGAAGTTGGGGCATTAGATAGCCCAAAAGACATCACAAGAAACTCATAGTGCCCATACAGTGTTTGGAAAATAGTCTTAGGAATATCGTCAAGCCAAATCTTAAGCTGATGATACCTGAAGCTCAAAGCAATCTTAGAAAATATGGATGCACCCTGTAACTGGTCAAATAATCATTGATACGGGACAAAGATACTTATTACGGAATGTAAATTGTTCAACTTCCTATAGTCTATACACATACGAAGACTACCATTCTTCTTCTTCACAAACAAGACAGGAGCACCCCATGAAGGATGGATTAAACGCTTACTCAACAAATCCTACAACTAAGCCTTTATCTCCCTCAACTCAGTTGGAGCCACCCTATAAGGAGAAATAGAAATGGGATGAGTACTTGGCTCTAGATCAATACAGAAATCAATGTCACAGCTTGGTGGCGTACTAGGCAAACCCTTAAGAAAAACCTCTTGGAACTTACACCACAGAAACTGACTCAATAGATGAGACCTCTACAGAAGTGTCCCAAAAATATGCTAGGAAATCCAAACAACCTCTCCCAATTAACCTCCTTGAATGCAGAAAGGAAATAAATTTTATTAGAGTAGGACTATAATCATTATCCCACTCAAATCTATCTATTTCAGACATAGCTAAAGTTACTGTCTTAACATGACAGTCTAATATAGCATGATACGAAGACAACCAATTCATACCCAGAATTATGTAAAAATCTACCATATCTAGAATCACAAAATTTGGCCAAGTTTGATACCATATAAACATAATAGAACAAGAATAATAAATTCGTTCAACAATAATAGAATCACTAATAGGAGTAGACACGTGAATTGGAAAGTCAAGTAAATCACACACTATGTCCAAACACAAACCAAAATTGAAAGACACATATGAGAAAGAAGAATCAAGATCAAACGATATAGTGGCCGTCTAATCACAAACAAGAATAGTACTTGTAATGAAAACATCTAATACCTCTACCTCAGGCCTACTTAGAAAACATAGATATGGGCCCTACCACCAATTTGAGCATCATTTTTATCAAGCCGAAAACCACCTCAATGAGGTTGATTACCACTCCTACCTACCTGGTGACCACCACGACCACTTTGTAAATGACCTCTACCATTACCACCATCTCCCAACCTATTAGAACAAGAGTTCGAGGATCATGGCGATGGTTAAACTAACCATAATGACTAAAATTAAGACAAAACCTCCTAATGTAAATCATTCCACTGCACTCATAATCGAGAATAAGAATAAAAGAAGTCAGATACCAATTGGAATCACCATATACCAATTGAAATCAAGTAATAGTATGTAAGACAAAAGAATTTAAATTTTCTTAATGTCTTATAACCTCTTAAAGAAAAGTACAGACGTCTCCATACCATTTCTTAAGACTTTACTAGACATGTTCTTGTACGATGAGATCGACGAACCTAGGTCTCTGATACTAACTTTGCCATGATCTAAAAGGCCATGAGTGGAACCCATACTAATATTCTTGTGGGATAACCATCTAAATTGAACCATTACCCAGTCACTTAGTCAATATTAAGATGATATTATTATAAAATCACTTAATAACAATAATCCAGGACTAATTATTATTAATATAGAAGTCAAAGCTACTTACTAAAATCCCCAAGACCCGAAAGTCATCGTATAAGAACTACTAACCAAGATCATGTCTAAGAATATATCTAAAAATCAAGTAAATAAAGAATGTTTCATTGCTCGAAAGATGGACAAGAACAAATAAGATGACCCATGGCAGCCTGGAGATAGAGTACTCACCCTTGGATTAAGATCTTCTATCAAACTCTAGAGGTGAGATCATTTTTGAGCCTCTAGAATACTTTCTGTACTCAACAAAAGAAGAGTAAAGGGTAGTATCAGTACAAACCACTATGTAATAGTAGGCATCATAGGCCAACCTAATTTAATAGCACGTACACAACATAAATCAAATAATAAGTAGATAGACATCATCACATGAAAAAATATTCAATGAATCAATAAAACAACAACAACAGATCAAAGAGTTCTCACACACAAGAGATGGGACTTATTTTTTCCCAAATAGTTATGACCTGCAGGGAACAATCTATGTTCATATACCGTACCATCATGGTACCCAATCCAACATATACAAATCCATACTGATATGGTACTCGATCCAATATATACATATCCGTACTGGTGTAGTACCCGATCCAACATACACATATCTGTACTTGCGTAGTACTCAATCCAACATATACATATCCATATCGGCATGGTACCCTATCCAATACATACATATCCGTACTGGCATGGTACCCAATCTAATATATACATATCCGTACCGATATGGTACCCAATCCAACATATACATATCCATATTGGTGTGGTACCCGATCCAATATATACATATTTGTACCGGCGTGGTACTCGATATAGCACATACATATCCTTATCGGGTTGGTACCCGATCCAACACATACATATCTATACTGGCGTGGTACCCAATGGAACATATACATATCCATACCGGTGCGATACCCGATCCAACATATATATATCCGTATAGGCGTGGTACCCGATCCAACATAACAAGTATTATCAATAACAAATTAACACAACCTCACATCATACAACACAATATACCAAGTTTACAAGTACATTAAAGTCATAAGATAATTCCATCAAGTAAATTTTTAATAATCATTTATACATGCATTAACAGTCCAAACACCAATAATTTCAAGCATGTTCATATATCGATCAACAAGTACCCAATTTAGGATCATACACATAATTAAATAGAGTCTAAACTGCAATTAAATAGTAACCTACCTCAATCGAAGATTCCAAATACAAGATAAATTACAAGAGTCTTGCCCTTCTGTAAAGTTTTTGAACGATCAATATCTATGCAAAACATAATCTCCATAAGAATATAAATCTAGTGACGCCCATTTTTTTTTATAAATTTTTACTCTTAAAGATCCTACACCTAAACCACAATTTTCTTAACCCCAAGATATGAAGCAAATGACAAAATGAAAAGAAAAAAAAATAACTGAAAGAAACGATAACAAAATAAATAAATAGCAATATTCAATTGTACGAACATACTGTGCAAACATAACAATATAACATTGACCTACTTTTTTTATAACAATGCCACTAATGGCTTATTCCAATGCTGCCATCAATTTGCCAATTGTATTAGCTATTATTATTTTTCAATCATTGGATCATGATTGAGGTAACTTTTTCTTTCCACCTCTTAAATTTAAATTACTTAGAAAGTATTAACAATATTAATTAACACTATCTGCATATGTTGACAACTTATGAAACTTAACCTCACTTAAGACACACCCTTGTCGACGCCGTAGCAGTGCACCAGCTATTAAAACTTCGATATCCTTCTTTTTTTTGTTATCATCCATAAAGGTTTAAACCCTATTAACTGAAAGTCACGTAATGTCTTATAGTAAAAGGATTGTGGTTCTGACCCATTAGACCACTAAATAAATTAATCATCTAAAATATCCCCCAAACTTTTAATAAATCCTCAAAATTTATTCGGAATCCACATACAAATACATTAAATATGTAAATTGACTAAAAGTATATTCCAATTATATTGGAGTCACTTAAATACTAATTCGGGATCATCTTGATCGAACTTGACCATTATCAAGCTTAACTTTATTAAAACTCAATAATACAACTAATGACTTACATTACTTTCGAACACGTCAAGAATTGGTATTAATCATATCCATAAGTCATAAATCAATATATAAACTACAAGGAGAACTAAAATAGAAAATATGAGAAAATTTCAAAAATGACCGGGAGGGTCGTTACAATGGTGAGTCGATTATAGGGTGGGATAATGGTTTCATTCCCTAGATATTAAGGGAAAGTTTGTATCATATCATACAACTCATAGGTTGGTTTCAATTGGGACGTCTTTGTTATTTTGTTCAGGTTAAAGATTCTAACTCGAAAGGTCTTTCTTTGTACTTGGTTTCGGTGGTGAATGAATTTCCTGGTGCCCTTTTGGATGACCCTTGTGGTGTTTTTCAAATAGGAAGGTTGGTTTGAGGTTGGTCTTATTTTAGACATTTTTCTAAATTTTTGTTCCTTCTTTATAGAATGGTTCTGGTTGAGATAAAGGATCTTAAGAAGAAATTAAGGGATCTCTTAAATGAAGGTATCATCAGTCTTAATGTTTCCCTATGGAGTGTGTGGAGATAAAGGATCTTAATAAAAAATTAAGGGATCTCTTAAATGAAGGTATCATCAGTCTTAATGTTCCCCTATGGAGTATTTTATTCTTGCGTACATAAAGGGAATGGTTTTTCCTTGGAATGGATATGTTGTCGGTGGGTAACAAAGGAATTGGGAGCATCCTCCTTATGGGGTGGACCTTATATGTATATTATATTTTATATGGGGTAATTTTCTAGTAGTTTATGGTGGTTGGTATATCCTAGGCTTGAATCAAGATGCTTGATTTTGGTAAAAGGGAGTATAATGTGCTTGGAAATAGCAATGTGGGAGTCGTAGAGGTAAACTGGTAGGTTGGATGAAGTTGATGATTTAGGAAATATAATAGTGGGAGATTTGTGCCATATAGGATGGGAGTTCAGGTTGAATGGATGGACTGGGGATCTAGTCATTCGACAAGTTAGATCATGGAGCTTGCATGTATCTTTGTTCCTATACTTGTTCTTTATTGTTAGCATCAAATTGATTATTAAATTCATGGTTTTAAAATTACGTTTTGGTAAAATTGAGGTCTTTGATGTGACTACTCATTTAATTGATTTTCCATGGATTATGATGCATTATTCACGCTCACTTATGTTTATGAACATTGTGGGATGCATGGGAATGTTAAATGGATTTTGGGGTACTATAGATTCCCTAATTACTTGATTTTGGTGTTTGAAATTATATGCCCTCAAATAGTTTGTAAAAAATTCCATTGATTATGATTTTATCACATGGTTTTACTATTCTTAAATCTTTGAATTGCATAAATGATTAAAGGAACATGAATTGGTTTTGGTTGGATTCAAATGATTTATGAAAAGGCTTTGGTGGCCATGGTTTGATTTTTAATGGTTTTGGTTTAATCGAAAACCTTGGAGTCAATCTGGGCTCATGGTTTTTGCATGTCTATGCTGGGCTCTAGGTAGCATTTGGTTGAATGAGGTTTTGGGTATAGGAGAACCGAGCATCCCTAGTATACATCTTCATTGACGCCCATTTTAGTAGAGTGTTGTGCTTGTAGGAGTAATGGGGTGAAGGTTGATGGTTAATCTAGATTTCTCTTTTAGTGATGGACACCAAGGGAAGGTCGGGTTGCATATTCTAGTGATTCCCTTCTATTTGGGCACTCTACTAGTGTAGTATGCATTCTTATAGCACGGATACCTAAGGTTCACATTTTGCATTTGCCTTGTTCCCTGGATATGTGTAACACCCCGAATCTGGTACCCAGAATGCTACACGGTGCTTATGACCCCAAGGACCATAAGCTAATCCATGACTGATATCTGTAACTAAACACTGAATAATATACTATAAATATGCAGAATGTAAGATGTAAGACCATAAGGTTCCAAACTGAACTAATACTGAATATAAAATAATGTCTGTAATGGGGTATAACAATACCCAAAACTAAAATAAACTGTCTGAAATATGTTGTAGTCTGAAAGCCTTTAAAACTGAACTGTCTGAATAAAGAATTGATGGGAAAAATCCCCCAGCTAACTCCATCTTCTTAAATAAACTAAGTACTGAAAGTATGAAATAATCAAATAAGAATATCCTCGAATGATGAGGACTCACTGCTGACTCTGACTGCTGGAACTGGAATGCTACTGATACTTTGGAGTGCGTGCTTCTGAACCTATGGTATAAAACACCATAGCGCAAATGCATCATTATGATTGAATGTACTAGTATGCAAGTGAGGTGGCTGAATGAAATGGTTCATATGCATGAACAATACTAACTGACTGAATAACATGAACGTAAAAATACATACATAAATACGTAACTGTAACTGAGATAGTAATAATGCTGACTCATGAATTCTAACAATGTGGATTTATTGATATCCGAGTACTAATGCTGGGACACTGAATGACTGAGTCTATTGAGTACTAAGGAACTGATGTCATATTACAACTAAAGAAATGACTATTTCTAACAGTTCTAATTATGTAAAACTGGTTTGATTGACTGTATCTGACTGTCCTGAGACTGAATACTGATAACATGAGTTTTATATAATTAATATACTATTAATTGGGTGACTGTGTCTGACAGTCCTAATTCTGATGGAATAGCTGAATTTCGTATTGAGTTGAGCGACTATATCTGATAGTCTTGAAATCTGTAGAATAGAATTGAGTTCTACTACTGAGATTAGATCTGAAACTGAGACTGTAGGAGGTAATCATCTAACCGACATGCCCCAAAACTGAACTGGTGGGATCCAACCTATAACCTTAGCTAGAAGGGTATCAGTATCATGCCACGGGTAAAGACAAGCTGTGAGTAAACCCTCTCTGGCAGGGAGCTCTTCCGTCAATCTCTCCTAGTAGAAAACTCAAATGAGGAGTATAATCTCTAAACTTATAGGGTACATCTCAACCTATGATGGCTACATAGTTATGGAATGCAAGGAATGCTTCTAAGGATCACACTCTCTACTGGCTAATAGGTGAGTCCCCATCCTTGGGTTCACTCGATGCTGAATCCTACTCCCAACTGAAGAGAAACTGAACTAATTTAAACTAAATTGAACTGTTACTGATAGTATTATATAACTAATTTGAACTGAGTTCACTAAATTTCATTGACTGACAGAATACTACTGAGATCTGATAACTGACTAGGATTGTTGAGATTACACAGAGATTACTGATATTACTAAGATCACTGAGGTTACTTATACTGAATTCACTAAATTTTCCTTAGTCATGAGACTGACTAAATTCTAATGACCTTAGCTTGACTGGAGTATCATGAAAATTGACACTGGCTCTAAGCACATAGCTAAATTGTTGGGTACAAGTAACCCCAGGACTCGATAGAAGGAAACTAACAAGGGATAACACTACTTGAACACATGACCAATATCAACAATTCATAATACAATAATTTGGGGATTTCATGAAGCACATGGTTATCATAATGTAGTACATGGTTGGAATTGCATATAAACATGTCATACTTTCATCAACCTAATCTCATGAAAATTCCATCAAACATTCATAAGGCACACAATATTATGGAAGTCAGTCTTGGTCATAAGGGTGAAGCATGCATTTATTATTTGAGTCACAATTGAGCTATAATACATAATTGCTATCCTCTTAGGCATTTTGTCAAACACCTTACATGCACAACTTAAGGCATAGGTGAGATATTCAAATTACATATCATAAACAACTCAATTCATTGATTTCAACTTGCATGCTAACGTAGTTTCATGAAAACACATAAAGATTCCAACTTGGGAATCATATAGGCTTGACTATTATATTACCTTAGGGTTGACTTCTTGCGAGGGTCACCCATCAGATAGGCTTGACCAGAGAGGTCTTTACCTATGACATAGTATTGACACCTTTGCAGCTGGGGTTATAGGTTGGACCCCACCAGTCGGGATTTGGGGTATGTCGGTTAAGTGACTACTTCCCACAGTTCCAGTTTCAGTATCAATCTTCAGAAACCAGGACTTTCAGATACAGTCATCTATCTCAGTGAGGAACTTAGATAGTTCTATTAATTCATGAACCACCTATTAAATAGGCTTGGTCCCATATAAATTTATTTAGTATCAGGTCTAGAGATCACCTGTCAGATATGATTGATCTCAGTCTCATATTCACTTGAGTAATCTCATTATCAAATCCCAAGATCACCTGTCATATAGGCTTGATCTCAGTCTCAGATTGAGTTGAGTATTCTTGTTATCAGATCTAGAGATCACCCATTAGATAGGCTTGATCTCATTCTCATATTCAGTTGAGTAATCTCATTATCAAATCCCGAGATCACCTGTCAGATAGGCTTGATCTCAGTCTCAGATTCATTTGAGTATTCTTGTTATCAGATCCTGAGATCACCCATCAGATAGGTTGATCTCAGTCTCAGATTCAGTTGAGTATTCTTGTTGTCAGATTCAGACATGATCATTTCTTATCATTGATAGTAGATTCCAAAATCATCCATTAGAGAGGTTTGATCTCTGATTTAGTCATTCGAGAGTAGAAAGCTTAGAATTCTGTCATTGATATGAGTAGATTCATTTAATCAGTTTTAGTATTCCGAGTCACGATAATTTTAGTTATGGTTCGTGCATTTAGGCATGTGTTCTCATTTAGTACTCTAATGATTATTCAGTGAAGTAATTGTTCATGCATAAGCCTTTGCATTTATCCTTACCTCATCTTCATATTCGGTATATTCCCAAACTGGTGCATTTATGCTATGGTGTTTTATTTGAAACCATAGGTTCAGAGGCATGAGATCCAGAGTACCCTTAGCAGCTCAGTCCCAGTCAGCAATAGTAGATATAGCAGTGGGTCTTCTTCATTTGAGAATGATCCTTTTATCATTATTGCATTAGATTTTGTTTATTTTCAGTAGATAGAGTTAGTTGGGGACATGTCCCATCAACTCCATAGCCCAGTCAGTTTAGAGGCTTTTCAGATAGATGTATCAATATTCAGTTTTAAATTTTGAGTATTTTTAGATGTTTTGAACCTCATGGCCAGTTTCCACATTTATTATCTATATTATGTAGTATTCAGGTACAGATATTAGTAAGGATTGGCTTATGGTCCTTTGAGATCATGATCATCATATGATGTTCCAGTTTTGGAAAAATTGGGTCGTTACAACTTTGGATTCTTTCTATTCTAGAGGAAAGAACCTATCTAAGAAGGTTGTATCAAATTCTTCCCACTCTACGAGCTCTGTATCTAAACCCCTATCTACCTTCCATTACTTAAACCACGTATGGGCTATACTTATAGCTGATAGGAAACTAACTCGGCACTCTCATTGAAAGTCACTCCCATGATATCTGTGACTTTTTTAACCAGGTCCAAGAACTCCTGTGGATCCTTTTCTTACTTAGAACCGGAGAATAATGGAGGATTCATTCGAGTAAAGTCCCAAATCCTAGCTGCAGCAGAATTAGCCATGGAGTTGGCCAGAAAAGCAGCTAGCTATTTATTCTGAGTAAGACTGAATGAGTTGAGTAGTGAATACAGTCCTGAATTCTGCATGAGAGACGTGCTAATCCAGAGGATCTGGCTGGATGGGATGAGGTGCTGACTGATTTCCATTTCTCTCTTCATTAGTCCTTTTGGGAGGCATATTTTATAAATGAAAGGAAAAAGTAGATTAGACTGAGAAATTAATTGGAGCTTATGCTCACTGGCACGACATAAATACTGAAAGATATATGTAACTAAGAACTGAATAATATACTATAAATATGCAAAATGTAAGCTGTAAGGCCATCAGGTTTAAAACTAAACTAATACGAAATATAAAATAATGTCTGTAATGGGGTATAACACTACCCAAAACTGAAATAAATTGTCTAAAAGATGTTGTAGTCTGAAAGCCTCTAAAACTGAACTGTCTAAATAAAGAGTTAATGGGACAATCCTCCAACTAACTCTATCTGCTAAAATAAACTAAGTACTGAAAGAATAACATAATCAAATAATAATATCCTTAAATGATGCGGACTCACTGTTGACTCTGACTGCTGGAACTGGAATGCTACTGATATTCTAGAGTGCGTGCTTCTGAACCTATGGTATAAAACACCATAGTATAAATGTGTCAGTACGATTAAATATACTGGTATTTAAGTGAGGTAGGCTGAATGCTATGGTTTATATACATAAACAATAATAACTGACTGAATAACATGAATGTGAGAATACATACATGAATATGTAACTGTAATTGAGATCGTGATAACGCTGACTCATGAATTTTGATAACATGGATTTATTGATATCTGAGTACTAATTCTGGGATATTGAATGACTAAGTCTATTGAGTACTGAGGAACTAATGTCATATCAGATAAAGAAATGACTATTTCTGATAATTCTGATTATGAAAAACTAGTTTGATTGATTGTATCTGACAGTCCTAAAATTGAAACTAATGAGGTCATATAATTAATATACTATTAACTGGGTGACTGTGTCTAACAGTCCTGATTCTAATGGAACTAGTTGAGTTTTGTACTGAGCTGAGCTACTATATCTGAAAGTCCTAAAAACTGTAGAACTGAACTGAGTTCTATTACTTAGACTGGATCTGAAATTGAGACTGTGGGAGGTAATCATCTAACCGACATGCCCCGAAATTGAACTGGTGAGCTCCAACCTATAACCCTAACTAGAAGGGTGTCAGTACTGTGTCATGGGTAATTACAAGCTGTGAGTAAACCCTCTCTGATAGGGAGTTTTTCCATCAACCCCTCCTAGTAGGAAAACTCAACTGAGGTGTATAATCCTTAAACTCGTAGGGTACATCTCAATATATGTTGGCTACGTAGTTATGGAATGAAAGGATTGCTTCTAAGGATCGCACCCTCAATTGGCTAATAGGAGAGTCCCCATCCTTGGGTTCACTTGGTGCTGAATCCTAATCCCAACTGAAGAGACATTGAACTGAACTAAACTAAACTGTTACTGATAGTATTGAATAACTGATTTTAACTAGGTTCACTAAATTCCATTGACTGACGGAATACTAATGAGGCCTGATAACTGATTGGGATTGCTGAGATTATGAAGATTACAGAGATTGATGATATTACTTAGATAACTGAGGTTACTGATACTGAATTCACTGAATTTTCCTGAGTCATGAGACTGACTGAATTCTAATAATCATAGCTTGACTGAGAGTATCATGAAAACTGACACTGGCTCTAAGCACACAGCTAAATTGTTGGGTACAAGTACCCCCAGGACTCGATAGAAGGAAACTGACAAGGCATTACACTTCTTGAACACATGACCAATATCAATAATTCATAATACAATAATTTAGGGATTTAACAAAGTACATGGTTATCATAATGTTGTATATGGATGGAATTGCATATAAACATGTCATACTTTAATCAACCTAATCTCATGAATATTCCATCAAATATTTATAAGGCACACAATGTCATGGAAGTCAGTCTTGGTCATAAGGGTAAATCATGCATTTATTACTTGAGTCACAATTGAGCTATAATACGCAATTTCTATCCTCTTAGGCATTTTATCAAACACTTTACATGCACAAATTACGGCATAGGTCCAATCATCAAATTATACATCATAAACAACTCAATTCATGGATTTCAACTTGCATGCTAACGTAGTTTCATGAAAACACATAAAGATTCCAACTTGAGAATCATAAAACAAGATAAACATGGTTACAAATAACTCACAATATAAATATCATGTTTTATAATTTGAAAGACGGTCCTTGGACTTTATGGATGAAAGGAATCCATAAATCAACACTTTACATACCTTAGTTCTTAATTTTATGAAGATTAAATGGCATTATTCTATCCTTATCCGAGTGCATACTAGTGTTTACCCACTAACCTATTTTGGGCGACTGTATACCCACGATATGCAGGGATCGACCATTCTACTTCTCCTGTTTAGTGATCAAATTCGGGGACAACCAATGTTGGATTGAAGTGGTGATCTTCCATATTTAGGAAGGCATCTATTTCTTGTCATGGTATACTTTAAATATTTTTTATCTTTCATAGACTTTAGTTTTTGGCTATGGTCGTTGGCATGTCCCGACTAGGTACTCTTTGGTTGGTATAAAGGCTTTGTATTGAAAACTGTGGACTTGGGTATGGTATGGATTGGTTATGGTTCATATATATATACAATGGATTATTATTTGGGCTTTGGGTTATGGTTTTGCCATTGGTTTGGTCGGACATCAAGTGGTTGGACTTGGTCAGGTTGGTCTTGGATATAGACTTATCCCAAATTCACCACATGGTTGGATATACTATCTTGTTATATGTTTGGACTTCAACCGACTCAAGGTATGCATTTGGTGGTTGGGTTGGGTAACAGGGGTAGTTCTCAGTCCTGGTTGGTCTTAGGATTGCCCATTACGATAAGGCCCTGGTTCGGGTCGTGTCATCTACCGCTATTATGATGACCCCTACCCTGCTATGAATATCTAAACTTCTTGATCTGCCTCTACCCCATCTTAACCTAATTCCTTCTCCCACAAACAAGAATAGAATAGCATGATAAAGAGGCTACTATTTGGGTCAACAGATAAATTAAACGATGGAACTTTGCATTAGACACTTCGCCCTGAGGTTTTCAAAGAGGACTAGTGGAAATAGTGGAAATCCACTAGGGCAATCAGAAGCAACGACCCTAAACTAGGTCTGTACCCCAGGGGTAGGACAAGTTCTATCCATATTGCCCTCAGACGAGACAAAAGAGTTTCCACGAGTATTAGATTTTTTGGGAGGCATGATCTGAAAAGCGAACATACGGGAACTAAAAGAGATTTCATGATCTTAGACTCTATAGATCGAAGAGTAGATCACAAGAAAGGGAAATATTCCTACATGCCTCATAGACTCTCCTTTATAAGTGTGGCATACTACACACCCATAAAAGATACTCTACTTGACACGGCTCTGTTGGACACCAAATGACACCAAACCTAGGCCCTGATACCACTTTGTCACGATCAGGACCAGGCCTAGCCATGATGGGTATCTCAACATCTCTGGGGATCAGAGATCCCTCCCCCCTCCCCCCGTACACCTAACCAACCAACACAACATCCTTAATATTGAAGGAATTCCGAACATACAACAAGATAATATAAGGATAAGCTTACAAATATTTAAACCATGTCTATAATATAAGGACTAAAATTGAATACCAATAAAGTGTCGGGATATGCCCCCGACTATAGCTGAAACAAGTCTACACAATCTGAGAAATAAGAGACTAAAACATGAAATATAGACTTTCGATGTATGGAAGTTCACCACTTCAATGTCAACTCATAAAATGGCCTCTAATTCAAATCACTGTGCAGGAGAAGCAAAAGTATGGCCAATTCCTGCATCGCATGGGGATACAACGTTCGATAATGGTTAGCGGGGTAAATGCTAGCATGTAACTCAGGGATAATGATAACATAATTCCATGATCAACAGTTTCAAACTCATTCAAAATCAATTGCACATAAACAAATGCATATACATATATTTATTTATATATATATATATCACATGCCGAGATAGGGAACAAGGCTTAACATGCATTTTAAAACTTTAGCCTAGATTATATAGCTCAACCATTATATAATAGTACCCACCGACTACATGGCCCCGGTTCTCACCCCCTAGTCAGGCCCTAGTACATGTAGCCACACAAATTGGAGAAAGATCACACATATTGGCACGGGGGACTTGAACCCTCCATTCATATACTAAGTTTAAGCAACCTATCATAAAATGTGATATGGGGACTCGATCAAATAATAATAATATGACTAAGGTGGACTTGAACCACTTGGTCACAAGCAAGGAAACTCAAATCCTCAAACCATAATGACCCTCGAACTAGCTAGCGTAATTTCCAGTATCAATCATTCAGACCTCCACTTTCATGACTCAGCTATACAACCCTCTTTTAAAGTATAATTAAAATTCTTAACACATATTCCTATTTTCATTAAACTAATTACACACCAAGGAATTCCATTGGTATCGTCATATCAACCTTACGTACAAGATAATATCATCATGCCATGTCATCTACTCAACTAACTGGGACTCAAACCCATACATCAAAAGATATTCAAATAATCAACCATTCAAGACTCGAACTCATTAAATCAACTGAACCCACAAGGTTCCAATTTCATCATTAATACATGACCACCAAGGACTTTCAAGAAAAGCATGCATTCTTCATTATCCTTTTTATGAAAATGCATTATTACAAGTGGGATAACCAAACTATGTGACAAAAGCCCCTTTTTATTGACAATTTCACAAACATATTGAGGGCATACAATTTTTGAAATCATAATCAAGGAAAAATCATTAAATTGGGGTTTACCCATGACCTCTAAATTTAATCACCATTCCCATGTACCCACAAGTTCAAAACCATATTTAATGCATGATGAATCTTACATATACCATGGGAAAACATTGTTCAACAACACACATTCAAAACCCTCAATTCTTGTTATAAAATCAACATGAATATCTCATGAACAACACTTTAAATAATATGCTATTACAAAATTGACAGTGAAAGAAGAGTAACATGACTGAAATATTATCAATTATGGAGAAGAAACCTTGAATTGACCCTGGATGCTCAACTTTGAGGAAACCCTAGCTTGCTTGGCTTGAGAGAATTTGAGAGAAAAGAGGATATATTTTGATTATGTTATAGGTGAGAATAAAGTTCTAATAGGGTTTATAGGTATGGGTTATGTTTAGGGTAAGAAGGAATTGTCTAAAATACCCTTATTAAAAACTAGAGATTAAATCATCAGTCATTATGGGTGACCTTATGACTCGTAAGGTTACCTTACGACTCAGACCCTCTAGTCGTAACAAAACTAGAATACCCTTGGGATCTTCAGTATGAACCCTATGAATGGCACCCTACATTTTATAATGAGACACTACGACTCATAGGTTTAAGTCATAGTCTCAACAGTTTTAATAGAGGCACCACATTGGACACATTACAAAATACCTCCTTTAGACTTGTTAGGAGTTTATACAACTCATTTTTTCCAGTCTTTATCAAAGAAATAACAGGTAAATCTTTTTTGTCTCATTAAAACTGGGTCCTACAACCCATAAATACATATTACAACGCATCAGGTGAGTCATTACCAGGGCAGAAAGATTAGAACTTAAAAAAATCTTAAGAGCCAAAATTCAGGGTGTTTAATTTCATAGGTGGTTTACCTCACACTTCTTATGGTTTTGGTAGCACTTGGTTCATCATGGATTGATTGACCAAATCTTCTTATTTCTTCCCTATCTAAATCTTGTATAGTACGAGAGGTTGGCCTATGTCTATATTTGAGAGGTGGTTTATCTTTATCGGGTGATCATGCCTATCATTTTAGATCGAGGTTCTCTGTTTACTTATGGATTTTGGAGGACATTTCAAGAGAATTTAGGTACCCAGGTTAAACTTTGAACCACCTTTCACACCAGAATGATGGGTAGTCAGATTGGATTATTCAAGAATTGAAGGATATTTTCTATTCTTGTGTCTTGGATTTTGGAGGTCATTGGGACCAGTTTTTAGATTTAGTGGAGCTTTTGTATAATAACAACTTCTATTGAGTATCCAGATAGCCCCATTCAAGGCATTGATTGTAGGCATTTTCAATCTCTAGTTGGTTAGTTTGAGACTTCTGAGGTTAAGCCTCATGGTACAAATTTTCTACACGAGTAATTAGACAGGGCTTGGGTAATTCAGGTTAGGCTATAGGTAGATAAAAGATGACGAAGGAGTTATGCTGACTATAGAATTTATGCTTTGAATTTTAGAGTTGGTGATCAGGTCTTTCTGCAAGTACTTCTCATGAAGGGCGTGATGAGGTTTGGAAGGAGGGGCAAGCTTATCCCCAAGTATATTGGGCCATTTGAGATCCTTTGTACTATTGGAGAGGTCACATTTGAGTTAGTTTTACCTCTTTTCTTTTGAGCCATCCACCTGGTGTTTTGTGTATGTATGTTGCGGTAGTATATCCCATATGAGACTCACGTTCTTTGGTAGGATATAGTTTAATTGGATTATAGGTTGTCATTTTGATCTTAGGTGGATTTACGCACCTAAGTGTTGTTACCTACCCTTAGTTTAGTTTTGAGGACTTCTCTTGTGATTATTGAGTTAATATTTGTATAAATGAGAAACTACATGTTAATTTATGTAATTATAATGTTCAAGGTGTGTTTACAATGAGTTTTGAGTCAAAACATTAACATAGAAGTCAAATAAGAAAACTAGTACTCTTAGCTTGAGCTATGTTCCTTTCTAGTTCATTGTGTTGGATTCGATTGTGTTTTGAGCGGTAATTTGTGATTTTTGATGCTGTAGTATGTTTGGTGCATTTATCAAAATGATAAATTAATGTTATGCAATCTGTAAATCAAGAGGAAAATTCACCAAAAATCTTGGACTTGAAGGACACATGCATGGAGTACAATGTTACAAAATTTGGAAAATTTGGACTCATTGGCATGACACGCTGCCTATGCAACACGATATTTGTGTGGCACATCTTAATTGCCATTCTTAAATCTTTTTTCCAGTATAACTCCATTATTTAAATGTGTCATGGACTCTAGCCCACACGATAAGGGCATGGTATGTTGTTATGTTAAAATCTATCAACTTGTTCCTAGTATAAATAAGACACTCCAACCTTTGTGTATTCAAATTTGATGACCTTCGGGCTTGGATATACAATGGAGAAGTATTAAATTATGATTTTTATTCCTATAGTTTATTTTTTTTTATGTATTATAACATGAATTCATCTATTGTGATTATGTGTATGTCCATGAGTGGGTAAATACCCTTTTCTAGGGTTAAGGCGAAGAACATGATTATTCTTGTTATGAATTGAATTGGTTTTGGTTATTTATCATTGTTAGTTGTTTATTTATCCTTATGTTAACTATTTTAAGGATTAACGATCCTTAGGATACATGCTTAATTCTATCATGAACCCGAAAGGAGGAACGATAGGATAGAATGTAGGGTAGATGGAATAGGATAGTAATCTCTCAATTGAATGATGTTACAATTTTAATTTTGAATATGAATATACCTAAGTTGCCTATTTGGTTCAATCACGAGATGAAATATGAATGCATTTAACTTAGTTTTTGCATCCCTGCTTAATGATGTAGTTGTAGGGCTAACTTAGATAGTTGATTAGAGGTTTGAAAGGCCACAGTCATAATATCAACCTGGTGGACGAACAACCAAGATATTAACCTAACCAACTAAGTTATATAGCTTAGTATGATTGTTTGTAGTGTCTTAACCTTGGATTTCTCCCCACTGTTGTTTAAGAACCTTTAATTTCCCATAGTGTTTACCCTGACTTTTAGTGTATAACTCTCAAACACTGTTGGTTACTTTAGCACTTGATTAATCTTAATAGTTGAACTAGAATTGGATAGTTTTTTTAACACAAGTCCCTATGGGATCAATACTTGGATTTTCATAAGGCCACTATATTAATTGGGTAGACCACGTACATTTGCATATGGGTTTAGGTGCATAAGTTTTTGGCTCCATTGCCAGGGACTTGAATTTTGGAAACTATCTTAGTTTTAGTTGTACTTTTTATTTTTAAGTGATAATTATTTGATCTTAGCCTTGAAATTTGCAGGCATAGGTTTGAAAATCAAGTATGCTGGCACGGGACAAGGAGTTAGTTAAACTATATCTAGAACTCGAGCAACGCTTGCACTAAATAAAAAGAGAAGCAGTACTTCTCGATTGAATCCCACAAATTTATCAAGAAGAGTCTATTCCTACACCCATTATGGAAGATCAACTAGCCCATAGGACCGTGCGTGAAGTAGAAATCTTACTCGCAACTAATGTCACCTCCGCTATCCGTAATCTGATAGTTGAAGGTAGATTCGAGTTAAATATAAACATGGTACATATTTTGCATAGCAGTGGTCAGTTCACCAGGTTGTACCATAAAGATCCATAGGTTCACTTGCAGAATTTCTTGGAGACCAGTGACATATTTATCCCAACCAGAGTGCCCACTAATTATGTGAGGCTAGCACTCTTCCCTTTCTCACTTTTTGGGGAAGCAAAGAAGTGGTTGATGTTGAATTGGTAGCTTCTATCATTACATGGGATAATTTGGCCTACAAATTCCTCATTTGATTCTTCCCATCCAATAAGACTGCGAGGTTGTGTAGTGAGATATTGAGTTTCAAGCAGAGGCCGAATGAAAATCTATATCATGCTTGGGAGAGGTTGAAATCTCTTTAGGGACTGTCCACATCACCAATAGTCCAATGAGGTATTATCTTACACCTTTTTAGAAACTCTTGATCACAATACAAAAATTTTACTAGATTCAGCTGTAGGTGTTCAGGCATTGGAGAAAACATATGATGAGCTCTATACCTTGTTGAACTGCATTGCACAAGGTAACCTTGACTGGCATGGTGACGTATCTAGAGGTGCAGTGAAAAATCCTACAGGGATAATAGAAGTTGATACTGTCATAGACTTTGCGACCCAACTATCTGGTCTTCAAAATTAAACGATGACACAATTTAGTAGGTTGGGTGTGAATTAGTTCCAAGCTTAGGTGAATGCAGTTCAACAAACCTCATCATGGTGTGAGATTTGTTGTAATAGTGGTCATTCAGTAGATTCTTATGGAGCGAATCCAAAGTCTGTGAATTTTGTAGGCAATGCTCAGAAGCCAACTATGGTAATGACTACAAACACAAGTGGCAGAGTTATCCAATTAGACATGGGGAAATAATCAGACTCAACAGTTTCAGCAGCAACAAACACGGGCATGTAATATTAAAGAGACATTGAAGAAGATCCTGACCAAGAAAGAAGAAATGACTGTTGGGATAAAAAATCAGCAAGTGGCACAAAAATAGTTAGAGTAGCAGTTGGGGAAACTAGCTCAAGCGTAGAATACCAGGCCCCAACGTAAATTGCCAAGTGATACTGGAAAGATGAAGAAAGTTATGGCAATAACCTTAAGGAGTGGTAAGGATATTATTGATAGGAATCCAAAGAAAACAAAGGATGTAGATGCAGAGTTGGTTCCATAATAGGGTATAAGTAAAGTTGCTAAAAATTCTAGAAAATCTGAGTACCCGAAAACAAAGGCTGCTTAAAAAGTTGTTGAAAGACCACCACCATCCTTCATGTAGAGTCTTAAAAAGGCCACGGATGATGCTTATTTTAAGAAGTTTTTTGACACATTCAGAGAACTTCACATTAATATTCCTCTTTTAGATATTTTGTAGGGCATGCCCAAGTATACTAAATACCTGAAGGCTGTGGTGAATAATAAGATAAAGCTATAGTACATTGAGATAGTGGCACTTACTGAGAAGTGTCGTTTGGTGGTGATGAGGAATATGCCGAAGAAACTAAAGGACCTAGGGAGTTTCACCCTCTCCATATAGATTGGTGTCAATGATGTGGTCCATGCTTTAGTGATTTAAGGGCAAGTGTAAACTTTTTCCTCCTATTAGTGTTTAATAATTTGAAATTAAGGAAGTTAAGTCCATGCTCGGTGGTGCTCTAGATGGAAGACAGAACCAGAGTACAGCCCGAAGGAATAATTGAAGACAACCTCATTAAGGTTGGTAAGTTTATTAGCCATGATGACTTTATTGTACTTGACTATGATGCAGCTAATAGGGTGCCAATCTGACATGACCCGATTGGGGGCCTTGTCGTAATGGGCATCCCATGTCCAGCCAGGACCAGGGACCACCCCCAATACCCAACCCTACCATCCAGTGCATACCCTAATTTGGATGAATTCTGAATATATAACAAAAATACATTCAATGATCCAAATCCAAACTCTGGGATAGGTCTATAATCATAAACAACTCAAATGAGTTCAACCATCCCAAACCATCTGATAACTATAACCAAACCATAAACCAAAACTAAATCAATACCAAACCAAGTTCCATAACATAAAAAAAAGGATGGAACAACCAACAATACAATCAACCAATATCAGCTCCAATACCCATGCCAATACTAAGGCTGACACCAATAGTGGTCCCACTCATTCCAACCCATAGTAGTTCTATAAAAGCCTTTAACAGAAAAAACCAATATCTGGTTGGGATATACCTCTAATCATAGACAAAACCAATATCCATAAATAAACTAAAGTATATGAAAATGTCTATAAGATGAAATGGAGACTTCCAAAAAGATGGAAGCTCACCACTTCAATCCAAAAGCTAATCCCAAAATTCAATCACTATACAAGAGGAGTAGAACAGTTGATTCTTGTATCATATGGGGATACAGACTCCCGAAGATGGGTTAGCAGGTGAACACTAGCATAAACTCAGGATAAGAATAAAATAATGCCAACCAGTAAAACCAAGTAAACCAACCATATGAATACAAACCATACACACATATATATAACCATGCCGGGAAAGAAAACTGGGTTTAGCATGCATTTGAAACCATTAACCTGGGTATGTGTAGCTTAACCATCATTAAACACCCACGGGCTATATAGGTCTAGTGTAACCCTCTGAACGGGTCCCGATGCATGTAGCCTCATGAATCAAAAATACCATAAGAGTAGAGGATTACCAAGTACCCTTACTCTCCATGATACATATGTATAATATACTTAGAGGATTACTGTGTACCATATAGTATCATATATGGTCACCATGTCCAACCCCTCATGTCAGCAAACATGAGTTTCTAGTGTTCGTTCATTGAACTTTCACCTTTACGATTAGCTATCACTCCTTGCCATTAATGCCCAATTAAACTATTTACAACCAACCAATCCATTATTCCATTTATTATTAACCAAGGCTATTAATAATGGTATCGTCATACCAACTATAACTTGTAAATATTGTTCTTAGCCAAACCTTAAGAGGTTAAGGGATTCCCATGTTACTATTTACCAAGTTAACTTGGGGAAGTCCCATGTACCCTACAAGTGTTCCATTATTGTGGTTGCTTGGGGGAGTTCCATGTACCCCATAAGTTGTTTATTAACATATTTACTTGGAGGATTCCATTGTATCCCACAAGGAGTTAAATTAACCATATCCATGACCACCAAACCATTTTATTTAACCATTTAAACCATTTATACCATTTAGAGTTTCACTACCAAACCATATCATGCAATAGTTCCATTAAAAATTCCAACAACATAGTAAAAGCATTAGTAAAAGCATTCTCATAGGCATTTTATCAAATATATTTAGGGCATAGTGTTTCCAAAACCAAAATCAAATACCAATTAACCATTTCCATAAAATCAAGTATCCAAACCACCATTAAAACATGTAAATACATAATTAAAAAATGGAAAAACCATAAACAAAATCCGCAAATTATATTTGAAAACCCAAAACCATATAAAAATTATGCCATGAAGACAATTTTCAAAATATGCCTTTAGTTGGAACTAACAATCAGGGAAGGAGTACATGCCATAAATTAAGTAGATGATGGAGAGAAATCACTAACACAAACCCCAAATTAATCCTTAAGATGAAACCCTAGCTTCCTTTGCCCAAGAACTTTAGAGAGGATTAGAGAGTGTTTTCTAAGAGTTAAAGAATAAAATAATAGGAAAAATAACCTCCCAAGTATGTTAAAAGTTTTGGGTCCTTATTAGGTTAAGTGTGGAAATGTCCAGATGGACCTTAGTTAAACAACAAAAAATTCCTATCAGGGGGTATGACTAACCATACCAGTCGTACCCTTTAATATAAGTGGTGCCCATCACTCGTACCCTGGGCCTCCCCCTTGGACCCAACACTATATAAGGTATGACTTACCCAAATCATGTCTTACCCAAAGCATATGACCCATACCTTTGACCTGTACCCTTGGCAAAATAATATCATAAGAGGTTTGAACACTCCACTATAAGAGTCCATGGTATAATTTGTACCCTATCTTACAATTCATGGTCAGCCACTCGTACTCAAATCTAAGTTACACTATCAATTCTAATATTAAGTAAAGGAATAACCCAAATCAAATGACCTGTATCCAACTATATGACTCATACCAACCCAAATCATACCCATTTTACCTCCCAATCTAATCCACCAACCAACACTAGTTAGCATATAACCAAGGCATCTAATCATACCCTAGTATTACATAAAATACCCTAGAATAGGACCTTTGTAAATTTTTCTATGGTTTTGGACTCACTGTGTTTGGTATGAGTTAAGGGTATGATTTGTACTCTTGGATATGGGTCATAGGGTGTCTTGATGGTGAAGTCGTACCCTAGGCAGTGTTTTTGGCTTAGTTACTGCCCAAGGTATGACTCATCAAGGTATGATTCATAGGAATATATGAATGGTACAAGTCAAATCGTATGATGCTTGATTGAGTTGTCTTGTAAAGTCTGTCAAAAGTATGAGATATGGGTACAGTTTAGTGTATGAATTGTAACCTTAGGTATGAGTAAGAAGGGTTGATTCATATAAAAACCAGTGTATAGGGTCTTGGCATGGCCTTGGGTATGAGTTGGGGTACCACTTGTGCCCTAGGATACGGATGGTAAGGAGAGTCATACCCCTGGCCATGGTTTATTTTAATTTTAAGTCAAGGGTAGTCCGGACATTTCCAACTTTAAAATCCTTATGTTTTCACGTTATATAACCCTTGGTGGCCTTTCAAAACACTTGTTAAAAGATTAAAACATTTGAAATACCCTTTCAAACACTCTCTTAAAGATTAGAGGCTAGCGTTTCTTCATGTGTCCTTCAAAGGGCTCAAGAGTCATGTTTCTCTTCAGAATCTTCGTGTATAAGGCATGTAATCCTTCCCTCATTGTTAGTTCCAACTAAAGGAATTAGTATTCTATTATAAACATTGATTTATAAATCATGAATGGTGGTTTTCAAAATATATGTTGAGGATCTTGATGCATATGGCTTGGTATTGGTTTAAATTATGTTTTTATCTATTTTTGGTAATGGTTTGCACATATTGGAACTTGTTGTTTATGGTTTAACAAATGAGTCTTGAGTAACCCTAATTATGGTGGATAATGCATTGGTTTTGGTGTTGGTAAAGGTATGCCCTCAACATGTTTGATAAAATACCTAAAAGAATGTTTTCACTCTACTGTTGACATTTTCATAAAACTCTTGCATGGTTTGGTTTGGTTATGGAACCCTAAATAGATTTGGATATTTTTGAATGTGTTAAATAGTTTAAATAATATAAATGCTTTAAATGTTTGGCATGGTCGTAAATAGTTTAGAATGATTTAAATACTATAAATGGTGTATATGATTTGGAAGGATTAAATGGTAAAGCCTTGATGGCTATGGAACTAGTTATGCTTTTGGGATACATGGAATTTCCCCTAGTGGTTTAATATGGTTAATGGAAGGGTACATGGAATCCCTTAAGCCTATACATATTGGATATGGATAGTACTTGCAAGTATAGTTAGTATTATGATACCACCACTAAATGGCCTTGGTTAATAAATGGTAAATGGATTGGTTGGTTGCTTGGTAATGGTTTTAATTGGGGAATAATGGCGGGATATATATCAAAGCTGTGGATAGTAGAGGTCCCAGGGGGACTAAAACTGGAAACTCATACTGATGTGAGGTTGGTCTTGGTAACTATTTACATGATGTTACACTTTATATTTTGGAGATGTACTAGTCATCCCAGGATTTCTTCCCTAGTCATGCGGCTACACGTACTGTGCCCTTTTAGCAAAAGGAGTTGAACCCATATAGTCCGTGGGTGGTTTAGGACGATAAAGCTAAACAACCTAGGTAAAGATTTTAAAGGCATGCTATACTCGGTTCCCTTTCCCAGCATGGTTATATATATATATGTATGGTTGTATGTATTATGGATGGTTTTACTTGATTTTATAAATTGCATTAGGCTATCCTTATCCTGAGTGCATACTAGTGTTCACCCACTTTGGGCAGCTATATGCCCACGCTATGCAGGGATCGACCATTCTACTTCTCTTTCTTAGTGATCTAATTCGAGAATATTTGATATTGGATTAAAGTGGTGAGCTTCCACAGTTTGGAAGACATCTATTTCATGTCATGGTTTACTTTACCTATCTCTTGTCTTTCATAGACTTTAGGTTTTGGCTATGGTCGGGGACATATCCCGACTCGATACTCTTTGGTTGGTATAGAGGCTTCGTATGGACAATTGTGGACTTAGGTATGGTATGAACTGGTTATGTTTCATCTATATATATACATGCATCATATTATTATAATTAGTTTAGGTTTATGGGTTTTGGCATTTGCATGGTTGGTCATTAGGTGGTTGGAATTAGTTGGGTTAGACTTAGATATAGACTTGTCCCAGAGTCACCATATTGTTAATACATCATCTTGTTAAATGGTCAAAGTTTATTCGACTCAGGGTATGCTGGTTAGTTGGTTTAGATTTTTGGGGGTGGTCTCCGGTCCTAGTTGGACTTAAGATTGCCCACTATGACAAGGCCCCAGTTTAGGTTGTGTCAAGTTGGTATCAGATCTTTAGGTTTAGGTGTCATGGGGTGTCCACAAAGTCGTGTCAAGTAGAGTCTTACTTATGGGTATGTCGTGCACCATACTCATAATTAGGAGGCTACAAGGTATTTAGGAATGTTTCACTTTCTTGGTTATTCTACTTTTGGGTTATGGAGTCTAAGGTATTGAACTCTTCTCTGAATCTTCCTTTTACTCTTTGGATCATGCCTTCTCAACAATCTAAAGTTATGAAAACTGACCAGTTCTACTAAAAAACCATATGAATGGATCTAATCAAACTTATGGTGCACAGACCCGGTCAGGGGTCGCAGCTTCTAGTTTATGTTTAGTGGAGCCCAATCCTCATCATCCTATTTTCTTTATAAATTTTGTGGTTAATTGCACCGTGGTTGTTTCGAGAAAGAAATGAATTAGTATTTTGGTTATGGTCAGTTGGGCCTCGTGTGACGGGGCTGTCCCATAATGGTTACCACTTGGGAAAATGGATTATTAGCTACGACCTCTAGCTTCGGTAGTGGTCAAAATTTTCTCAAAGTTCTTACTATTCCTTAGGAGTCTTAGGTATCTTGCAATGTTGATACTGGTGTGTTGAAAACTACTTTCCTAGTGGTGTGTATGGTTTACTTGGTTTGATGTTCCCTCTTTTTTGTGAGCTCATTTATGGTTGTGTATTTTGGATGTGGTCCCAAGGTTATTTTGAACTCTTTTATTCTTTAATTTCTACCTTGGTAGATAACTCTTCGGTTTCTAATAGAGTCTATAGGGTTTGCGGTATCTGTTGGTAGTAGAGGGGTCTTGATGCATTTGTGTGACTCGAATATGGTGGATTTTGATGTCATTTAGGAAATTGATTGGTTACACTTGTGCTATCTATCATTAGATTGTTGGATCCATAAAGGCTATCTTTAGGCCCCATGGTAGATAGGTTATAAAATGGAAGGGTAGTTTTATTTCTTAATTATTAAAGTAAAGGTTATAGCATATCTTAGAACTCAGAGATTGATCTCCAAAAGGGCCATCTTTATTATTTGGTTTGGGTTAAGATTCTAACTCGAAATGTTTTTCTTTGCATTTGATTTTTATGATACAATAATTTCCTGGGGTCCTTTTGATGATCCTCATGGTGTGTTTCTAATGGGGAGGTTAGTTTGGGGTTGGTATTGTTTCGAACATTTGTACATATTTTTATTCCTTCTTTGTAGAATGGTTTCGGTAGAGTTAGAAGATCTCAAGAAGAAAGTAAGGGATCTCTTAGATAAAGGTCTCATCAGTCTTAATATTCCCTTATAGAGTGTTTGTTCTTGCATGCATAAGGGGAATGTTTTTTCCTAGAAATAGATAGGTTATCGATGGATGACTAAGGAATTTGGAGTGTCCTCCCTATGGGGTGGATCATTCTTATGTATATTCTATAAGGGTACTTTGCTAGTAGTACATGGTGGTTGGTAGATCCTAGGCTTGAATAAAGATACTTGATTTTGATAAAAGGGAGTATGATAAGCTCAGAGATAGCAACGCGGGAGTTATGGAGTAAACTGGTAGGTTGGATGAGGTTGATTATTTGGGATATACAATAGTGAGAGAGTTGTGCCATATAAGCTGGGAGTTCAGGTTAAACGGGGGGCGGGGGGACTGAGGATCTAGTCATTCAATAGGTTAGATCATGGAGTTTGCACATGTCTTTGTCGCTATACTTGCAATTTATTGTTGGCATGAAATTGATTATTAAATTCATGGTTTTGAATATGGATTTTTGGCATAATAGAGGGTTTTGATAGGATTACTCATTTAATTAATTTTTATGGATTATGACGCATCATTCATACTTTACAAATGTTTATGAACAAACATTATTGGATGCATGGGAATGTTAAATGGATTCGGGTACTTTGGATTCCCAGTTACTTGATTTTGGTTTTGAAATTTTATACCCTCAAAACTGTTTGTTAAATTGCAATTGAATATAATATTGTCATATGGTTTGAATATTCTTGAATCTTTGCATTGAGTACATGGTTAAAAGAACATAAATTGGTTTATTTGGATTCAAATGATTTATTAAAAGGCTTAGGTGGCCATGGTCTGATTTTAAATGGTTTTGCTTCAATTGAAAACCCTGGAGTCAACTTGTTCTCATGGTTTTTCCATGTCTATGCTGGGCTCTGGGTAGCATTTGGTTGAATAAGGTTTTGGGTATAGGAGAATCAAGCATCCCTGCTATACGTCCCTGATCTACGTCTTTGGTGATACCTATTAGAACGGAGAATTATGTTAGTAGATGTGATGGGATGAGGGTTGGTGGTTAATCTAAAATTTCCTTTTAGCAGTAGATTTCAAGAGAAGGTGAGGGTTGCATATTCTAATGACACTCTTCTCTCGCAGTTAAGAGAGTACTGTACTAGTGTTGCATGTATTATTTAACTCTTATGCCTAAGGTTAGCATTTTGCATTCACTTTATTCCTTAGATATGAGTCTTGACCTTGGTTAAGTTACTCATGGTATATGTGGTTGTGTTTCTTTTGATGTCCAGTCCAAGGACTCTTTTTTAATATAATTGTGTCAAGATAGTTCTTCATTATGATTTAGGTAGTTCTTATGAAGTACTTTGTGCCTATGGTGCCATGTCTTGTTTCGAGGGTGAGGGTTTTTTGTCTTGCCTTTGATGGCATTGGTAATTCTTGTAATTTAGTTTCTTACAAGAATGCTGGTGTGTTGAAATTGAGAATATAGAATTTCCTAAAAAGAAGAGAGTTTAGGGTGACTACCAGAGTTAAGGTTTAAGATGGTAAGGAAAGGTTGTTGTCATGGGAAATAGTTAGGAAGGGAATGGGTGGTGAAAACCTTGTGAAGGTTGTAAATGGTGCTAGATCTTTTGATGGATAGATTATATCATGGGTATATAAGTCGTAGGCTTGAATATTTTGATTAGTAGATATACCAATAGTTGTGTTGGGTACTTGAGATATGTTATATAGTATGGTTATATGACTTATTCTTGTGGCTTAGTAGTTGTATGATATTAGATGTTCAATTATAGGTTTGGGGTTTCAGTTATAGTGGTTAGATATGTTTTGTCTATATTTTTTACTTATGGTTTCCATATTATAATGGTGATAGAAGTGGAGTGGTGTTTTAAGATAGATGCAAGGAGTAGAGCTCAGTGGCCTAAGTTAACTCCTTTTAGCTTTGGATAGGCTAGAACATGGAGGTAGTGTATAGCTAGACTCAGGCTTTTGTAGTGGTGTGTCTTGGTAAATTCTAAGTTGAATTGGACTTGTCCTTGCCTAAGTCCATTTAGCCGGTATTCTATGAGTTTGCATTGGGGAAAGGTGTGGATGGTCCTTGGTTGGTTGGTTTCTTTAGATGGAATTGGTATCTCAAATTCCTTGTTCTTTAAGGGGGTCCCAATGAGGATCATAGAATGGTAAGTTCACTGGTTATGAACAAAAGGTGTGACTTTGGTAAAGGTTCCATAGTGGAACTAAAAGCTTGAGAATGTCATTAGGAATACGGAAGGGGACATAGAGTCCAAAAGTCTGCATTGGTTCTTTGTTTTGGAAATTTATGCATAACATGTGTGCTCTTCAACACTTCTTTTATTTTCTAACTTGGTTAAAGGTGAGGGATGATTCCTCTTTTATATTTGTTTTCTAACTTAGCTGAAGGTCGGAATGGGTGTGTTGTGGTGTAAATTATGTTTGGGTTATGTAGTGATCTTGTCACCTTAATTGTGTGTCCTTGATTTCTATTTTAGTTGAGGGAAAGTTTA
This sequence comes from Capsicum annuum, assembly GCF_002878395.1. Taxonomy (NCBI): domain Eukaryota; kingdom Viridiplantae; phylum Streptophyta; class Magnoliopsida; order Solanales; family Solanaceae; genus Capsicum; species Capsicum annuum. Next base: position 92,116 of record NW_025888575.1, on the reverse strand, counting down.
ATGGGTTATCTCATGGTTATTTATACGCTTACCTATCATTTGAGGATGAATGTTCCTAGTGTGGGACACTAAAACACCCCAGAATAGGTCCCTTGTAAATTTTCCTTTGGTTTTGGACTTAAACGGTTTGGTATGACTCAAGGGTATGATTCGTACCCTTGGATATGGGTCATAGGGTGGCTTGAGGGTGAAGTCGTATCCTAGGCAGTGTGTTTGTCTTGGTTACTGCAGCAAGGTAAGTCGTATGGTACTTGATTGAGTTGTCTTGTGAAGTCTATCTAAGGTACGAGATGTGGGTACAATTTGGTACATGATACCTTTAGTTACGAGTGGGGAGGGTTGAGTCATATAAAAACCAGAGTGTAGGGTCTTAGCATGATTTTGGGTACATATTGGGGTACCACTCGTACCCTAGGATACACATGGTAAGGGGAGTTGTACCCCTGGGCGTGGTTTGTGTTAATTTTAAGTCAAGGGTAGTTCGGACATTTCCTACTTTAAAACCCTTATCTTCTCACATTATATAACCCTTGGTGGCCTTCTATAACATTTGTTAAAGGATTAAAACACTTCAAATACTCTTTCAAACACTGTCTTGAAGATTGGAGGCTAGGGTTTCTTCATGTGTTCTTCAAAGGGCTCAAAGTTCAAGATTTCTTTCGTTAATATACTTGTGTAAGGCATGTACTCCTCCCCTCATTGTTATTTCCAACTAAAGGCATGTGTATTATTTTTTAAACATTGATTTATGAATCATGAATGGTGGCTTTCAAAATATTTGTTGAGGGTCTTGATGCATATGGTTTGATATTTGTTTAAACTATGTTTTTACATATTTTCGGTACCGGTTTGCACATGTTGGTACTTGTTGGTTATGATTTAACAAATGGGTCTTGAGTAACACTAATATGGTGGTTTATGCATTGGTTTTGGTCTTGGTAAAGGTATGCCCTCAACATGTTTGATAAAATGCCTTAAAGAATGTTTTCACTCTATTGTTGAACTTTCCTTAGAACTCTTGCATGGTTTGGTATGGTAATGGAATCCTAAATGTATTTGGATGGTTTTTCATGGTTTAAATAGTTTAATTAATATAAATGCTTTAAGTGTTTGGCATAGTCATAAATGGTTTGCAATGATTTTAAATGGTGTACATGGTTTGGAAGGATTAATTGGTAAATCCTTGGTGCTATGAAATTGGTTATGCTTATGGGGTATATGGGAATTCTACAAGTGGTTTAATATGGTTAATGAAAGGGTACATGGAATCCCTTACACATATACATGGTTGGCTATGGACAGTACTTGCAAATATAGTCGGTTTGATGATACCACCACTAAATGGCCTTTGTTAATGAATGGTAAATGGATTGGTTGTTTTTTTGGTAATGGTTTTAATTAGGAAATAATGGCGGGATGTGTGAAAAATCCATGGAAGGTGGAGGTCCTGGGGGGACAGAAATTGGAAACTCATATTTGCCGATGTGAGGTTTGTCTTAGTGACCGTGTGCATGACGTCACACTTTATAGTTTGGTGATGCGGCTAGACGCACTGGGTCCCTTTTAGTAGGGGGAGCTGAACCCATATAGCCCATGGCTTATTTAGGATGGCAAAGCTACACAACACAGGTAAAGGTTTTAAAGGCATGCTAAACCCAGTTCCCTTTCCTGGCATGGTTATATATATGTATGTGTATATATATATATGGTTGTATGCATTATAGATGGTTTTACTTCATTTTATAAATGGCATTATATTATCCTTATCCTTAGTGCATGCTAGTGTTCTCTCACTAACTCATCTTGAGGTAGCTGTATACCCATGCTATGCAGGGACCAACCATTTTACTTCTCCTGCTTAGTGATTGAATTAGGGGAAAGTTGATGTTGGATTGAATTAGTGAGCTTCCATAGTTTGGAAGGCATCTATTTCATGTCATGGTTTACTTTACATATTTCTTGTCTTTCAAAGATTTTGGGTTTTGGCTATGGTCGGGGGCATGTCCTGACTAGGTACTCTTTGGTTGGTCTAGAGGCTTTGTATGGAAAACTATGGACTTGGGTATGGTATGGACTAGTTATGTTTAATCTATATATATACATGCATCGGATTATTATAATTTGTTTTGGTTTATGAGTTTTGGCATTTGCATGGTTGTTCATTGGGTGGTTGGACTTAGTTAGGTTGGTCTTAGATATAGACTTGTCCCAGAGTTACAACATAGTTAATACATCATCTTGTTAAATAGTCAAAGTTCATCCGAATCAGTACATGCTGGTTGGTTCGCTTTGGGTATTGGGGATGGTCCCAATTGGACTTGAGATTTTCTATTACAACAAGGCCCAAGTTTGAGTAGTGTCAACACGACTGGTACCCACTGGTCGCATATTGTCCAGGACCCAGAAATCCAAGAAATTTTTTAAGGGTCCCAAACCCAGGGTGTTTCATAATCATTTTGGGACGTCCATTCTTGGAAACAGGAGAAGCATCAATTGATGTAATAGAGAGAACCCCCAAGGTGTGATTGGAAGATGAAGAGGTGTTATTCAAAGTTTACAAACCACTTAATATACCTTCCCATTACAAATTTGTGTATGATTACAACCATGGAAGTGGATGAGTATGGGGTGGTGGAGAACACACCATAAAAGACCTTTTTGGACAGTCTCATGAAGTTGCCCAAGCTACATAATGTGCCTGAAAGGGTGAAATGAAAAAATGATCCTAAAAAGGCTAAGGTTAATAAATTTAATGACCTTGAGAGTACACACTCAAAAGGTCAGAAATGAGTGGGAAGAAGGCCTAAAATAGGATGATAATGATAAAGAGAAATGGTTGATGGGTAGTGATATGGGTTGTGCCGCGATACTAAATCAGGCCTTGTTTAGGAGGCAACCCATGTTAAGGTAGATTTTATTTTCATATTTTAGTTTTTATTTCACGAAGTTTTTTTTTAGTCACAGATTAATGAGAAGTCTGAGTACCGATAATATTAGCTAAGTCGCATGGCATAGACATGGTGCGGGGTCCATTCAACCTTACCACCGATAAAAGATGCTACTAGCTAGGCATAGAGGCCTCAGGAAGTATTTTTATCCTTGCTTTTAAATTCTACTTTGAGGACAAAGTATGTTTTCAAGTGCGGAGTGGGGAAATTCCCATGGTTTCAAGTGAAGTGATGCTATAGGATTTCAATTCTTAGTTGTTTTATAGTTTTATTTTTGCCTAAATTTGAAAAAACTTTAAAAAAAAATTTCTCTTTATTTTAGTTGTTAGGGTCCAATAGGTGCACACTTCACCCACCCCGTGGTTGTTCTTTTTGATTTTTTCCCATTGGAGCACCTTTTGAACCCAGTATCTTTTTTTTAGGAATAAATTTAAAATTTTTATGTTAGGTAAGCGAGATGTTCTTTCTAGTGCAATGTGTGATTGCATGACGAGTTTGTTTTGATTGTAAATCATGTCATCTTTGTTGAATGACTACTTTTGAGACACCTAGGCTCATATTTATGATGCTTGTGCTCTGTTGGCTTAATGTTGAATTCATACTATTATTTTGTAGGGTCTATGTTGATCCTTCTTAACTTGAGCGTGTGCTATGTGTGTGTGAGATTGTTTGTATATTCCTTATTGCTTGTGATATTTAGAACTTGGTTGGTGTGTGTGCGCAAAATGAAATAAGGAGTGTGGGTTTAGAAGATGATATAAGTATTTCTTTGATACCCTTGTTTACCTACCCTTATGCATAATCTTAGTTATCCTCGTTGAGGTTTAGACTATTTCTTTGGCAACTTCATATGTAGCATGTATCCCCTTCTTTATTGACCTTAATTTGTTCCAAAGCTCCTAAGATCTTTAGTTGAAAAATTGATGAGGTTAAGACTTGTGAAATTAAGAAGGAAAAAAGGTGAAAGTTAGCCCTAAATTAATAGATAGTGGTGTGAAAAAGTTGATATGTGTTGAGAGTGAGAGTGATGGAATGAAAAATCAAAAGTGAATCATGTGTCTATATGAAATACTCCCTATGTACTATATGTGTAAACTAGCTTATAGAGATGGGTCAAAACAAAAGAAAATGTGAGGTAGATGTGGAGAAGTTTGGTTGTTGATGAAGGATCTTAATGTATAAAGTGATGTATTAAAATGTTTAGGGGTATAGTCACTATTACTGACCAGAATAGTTCCTACCCGTACTACATTACAACCCTGTAAGTCCTATTTGATCCCAAGTAAGTATTCTGATATTAGTAGAGTACTACACTAAGGGAAATCCTATGATTCATCTTATGTAACTTGTGAATTCTTTGGAAGAGTAAGCGTCATTTGATTCCTATATCCATTCGTGTGACAAATTTGCATTTATGTGAGTGATTATGGGTAACTCTTTTGTTGTGAGGGCTTATGTTTGATGATATTTAGGTGATTTCTATTTGATTGAGTAAATATGCATGAGTTTTATAACTTGGTTGAGACAATTCTTGAGACTAGGATGTTTCAAAGTAGTGTTCAGGTTCTTTTAAGTGTATATGACATTTGTGGTACTTGCAATCTGTATAGTCATTGTAGTGCTACCTTGAGTGTTTTTCTTGTTGTAGTAGTAATTTGGTGTCTTTATTTATATGATTCTTAAGTTAAGAGTTGTTCGAGGATGAACAAGGCTTTAAGTGTGGGGTGATGACCTTAGATGAATTTATGAACCTAAGTGTTGTTATCTACTCTTACCTTAGTTTTGAGGAATTCTTTTGTGCTTATTGAGTTAATCATTATATAAATGAGCACAAAAGTGTTAATTTATGTAATTACAAACTTCAAGGTGTTTTTACAATGATTTTTGAGTCAAAACATTAGGATAGAAGTCAAATGAGGAAACTAGTACTCTTAGCTTGAGCTATGTTCCTTTCTAGTTCACTATGTTGGATTCGATTGTGTTTTGAGCTCTAATTTTTAGTGCTTGATATTGTAGGATTCTTGGTGAGTTGATCAAAATGATAAATGGATGATATACAAGTTGGAAATCAAGAGGAAAATTCACCACAAAGCTTGGACTTGAAGGATAAATGCATGGAGTACACTCTTACAAAATCCGGAAATTTGGACTCATTGGTGTGCCACGATGCCTATGTAGTGCGACATTGGCATGGAAATACCTTGGTTCCATTATGAAATTTTGTTTCTAGTAGCCCTCTGCTATTTCATATGCTATGGACCCTATGCCACGTGATAAAGGCATGGCACGTTGCTATGTTAAAATTGGGCATTTTGTTCCTAGTATAAATAGGACACTTCAACCTTTGTGTATTCAACTTAGACGACCTTGGGGCTTGGATATACACTAGAGAAGGCTTCAATTAGGTTTTTTCTTCCTCTACTATAGTTTTTCATAGATTATAACATAAATTTATCTATTGTGATTACATGTATGTCCATGAGTGGCTAAACACCCTTTTTTGGAGTTAAGTCCAAGAACATGTTTACTTTTGTTATGAATTGAATTGGTTTTGGTTATTTATCATTGTTGGTTGTTTATTTATACTTGTGTTAACTATTTTAAGTATTTGCGACCCTTAGAATACATGCTTAATTCTATCATAAGCTTGAAAGAACGAACGATGGGATAGAACGTGGGGTAGATGGAATAAGATCATAATTTCTCAATTGAATGATGTTATGATGTGAATTTAGGATAGGTATATACCTAAGTGACCGAATTTTTTCATTCACGGGATGAAATATGAATGCATTTAACTTAGTTCTC
>NW_025888575.1:62125-83360 GCF_002878395.1 Capsicum annuum | reverse complement strand
GAGAACTAAGTTAAATGCATTCATATTTCATCCCGTGAATGAAAAAAATAGGTCACTTAGGTATATACCTATCCTAAATTCACATCATAACATCATTCAATTGAGAAATTATGATCCTATTCCATCTATCCCACGTTCTATCCCATCGTTCGTTCTTTCAGGCTTATGATAGAATTAAGCATGTATTCTAAGGGTCGCAAATACTTAAAATAGTTAACACAAGTATAAATAAACAACCAACAATGATAAATAACCAAAACCAATTCAATTCATAACAAAAGCAAACATGTTCTTGGCCTTAACTCCAGAAAAGGGTGTTTAGCCACTCATGGAGATACACGTAATCACAATAGATAAATTTATGTTATAATCTATGAAAAACTATAGTAGAGGAAGAAAAACCCTAATTGAAGCCTTCTCCAGTGTATATCCAAGCCCCAAGGTTGTCTAAGTTGAATACACAAAGGTTGAAGTGTCCTATTTATACTAGGAACAAAATGCCCAATTTTAACATAGCAACGTGCCACGCCTTTATCACGTGGCTTAGGGTCCACAGCATATGAAATAGCAGAGGGCTACTGGAAACAACATTTCATAATGGAACCAAGGTATTTCTATGCCAATTTCGCACTACATAGGCATCGTGGCACACCAATGAGTCCAAATTTCCAGATTTTGTAAGAGTGTACTCCATGCATTTATCCTTCAAGTCCAAGCTTTGTGGTGAATTTTCCTCTTGATTTCCAACTTGTATATCATCCATTTATCATTTTGATCAACTCACCAAGAATCCTACAATATCAAGCACTAAAAATTAGAGCTCAAAACACAATCGAATCCAACATAGTGAACTAGAAAGGAACATAGCTCAAGCTAAGAGTACTAGTTTCCTCATTTGACTTCTATCCTAATGTTTTGACTCAAAACTCATTGTAAAAATACCTTGAAGTTTGTAATTACATAAATTAACACTTTGTTGCTCATTTATATAATGATTAACTCAATAAGCACAAAAGAATTCCTCAAAACTAAGGTAAGAGTAGATAACAACACTTAGGTTCATAAATTCATCTAAGGTCATCACCCCACACTTAAAGCCTTGTTCATCCTCGAACAACTCTTAACTTAAGCATCATATAAATAAAGACACCAAATTACTAATACAACAAGCAAAACACTCGAGGTAGCACTACAATGACTATACAGATTGCAAGTACCACAACATGTCATATACACTTAAAAGAACCTGAACACTACTTTGAAACATCCTAGCCTCAAGAATTGACTCAGCCAAGTTATAAAACTCATGCATATTTACTCAATCACATAGAAATCACCTAACTATCATCAAACATAAGCCCTCACAACAAAAGAGTTACCCATAATCACTCACATAAATGCAAATTTGTCACACGAATGGATATAGGAATCAAATGACGCCTACTCTTCCAAAGAATTCACAAGTTACATAAGATGAATCATAAGATTTCCCTTAGTGTAGTACTCTACTAATATAAGAATACTTACTTGGGATCAAATAGGACTTATAGGGTTGTAATGTAGTACGGGTAGGAACTATTCTGGTCAGTAATAGTGACTATCCCCCTAAACATTTTAATAGATCACTTTATACATTAAGATCCTTCATCAACAACCAAACTTCTCCACATCTACCTCACACTTCTTTTGTTTTGACCCATCTCTATAAGCTAGTTTACACATATAGTACAGAGGGAGTATTTTATATTGACACATGATTCACTTTTGATTTTTCATTCCATCACTCTCACTCTCAACACATATCAACTTTTTCACACCACTATCTATTACTTTAGGGATAACTTTCACCTTTTTTCCTTCTTAATTTCACAATTGTTAACCTTATCAATTTTTCAACTAAAGCTCTTAGGAGCTTTGGAACAAATTAAGGTTAATAAAGAAGGGGATACATGCTACATATGAAGCTGCCAAAGAAATAGTCTAAACCTCAATGAGGATAACTAAGATTATGCATAATGGTAGGTAAACAAAGGTATCAAAGAAATACCGATATCATCTTCTAAACCCACACTCCTTATTTCATTTTGCGTACACACACCAAGCAAGTTCTAAATGTCACAAGCAATAAGGAATATACAAACAATCTCACACACACATAGCACATGCTCAAGTTAAGAAGGATCAACATAGAACCTACCAAATAATAGTATGAATTCAACAAGCCAACAGAGCATAAGCGTCATAAACATGAGCCTAGGTGTCTCAAAAGTAGTCATTCAACAAAGACGACATGATTTACAATCAAAACAAACTCGTCATACAATCACACATTGCACTAAAAAGAACATCTCGCTTACCTAACATAAAAATTTTAAATTTATTCCTAAAAAAAGGATACTGGGTTCAAAAGGTGCTCCCATGGGAAAAAATCAAAAAGAACAACCACGGGGTGGGTGAAGTGTGCACCTATTGGACTCTAACAACTAAAATAAAGAGAAAATCTTTTTTTAAGTTTTTTCAAATTTAGGCAAAAATAAAACTATAAAACAACTAAGAATTGAAATCCTATAGCATCACTTCACTCGAAACCATGGGAATTTCCCCACTCCGCACTTAAAAACATACTTTCTCCTCAAAGTAGAATTTAAAAGCAAGGATAAAAATACTTCCTGAGGCCTCTATGCCTAGCTAGTAGCATCTTTTATTGGTGGTAAGGTTGAATGGACCCCGCACCATGTCTATGCCATGGTCCTTAGCTAATATTATCGGTACTCAGACTTCTCATTAATCTGTGACTAAAACAAAACTTCGTGAAATAAAAACTAAAATATGAAAATAAAATCTACCTTAACATGGGTTGCCTCCTAAACAAGGCCTGATTTAGTATCGCGGCACAACCCATATCACTACCCATCAACCATTTTTCTTTATCATTATCATCCTATTTTAGGCCTTCTTCTCACTCATTTCTGACCTTTTGAGTGCGTACTCTCAAGGTCATTAACTTTATTAACCTTGGCCTTTTTAGGATCATTTTTTCATTTCACCCTTTTAGGCACATTATGTGGCTTGGGCAACTTCATGAGACTGTCCAAAAAGGTCTTTTATGGTGTGCTCTCCACCACCCCATACTCATCCACTTCCATAATTGTAATCATACACAAATTTGTAATGGGAAGGTGTATTAAGTGGTTTGTAAACTTTGAATAACACCTCTTCATCATCCAATCACACCTTGGGGGTTCTCTCTATTACATCAATCGATGCTTCTCCTGTGTCCAAGAATGGACGTCCCAAAATGATTATGAAACACCCTGGGTTTGGGACCCTTAAAAAATTTCCTAGATTTCTGGGTCCTGGACAATATGCGACCGGTGGGTACCAGTTGTGTTGACACTACTCAAACTTGGGCCTTGTTGTAATAGGAAATCTCAAGTCCAACCGGGACCACCCCCAATACCCAAAACGAACCAACCAGCATGTACTGAGTCGGATGAACTTTGACTATTTAACAAGATGATGTATTAACTATGTTGTAACTCTGGGACAAGTCTATATCTAAGACCAACCTAACTAAGTCCAACCACCCAATGAACAACCATGCAAATGCCAAAACTCATAAACCAAAACAAATTATAATAATCCGATGCATGTATATATATAGATGAAACATAACTAGTCCATACCATACCCAAGTCCATAGTTTTCCATACAAAGCCTCTAGACCAACCAAAGAGTACCTAGTCAGGACATGCCCCCGACCATAGCCAAAACCTAAAATCTTTGAAAGACAAGAGATATGTAAAGTAAACCATGACATGAAATAGATGCCTTCCAAACTATGGAAGCTCACTAATTCAATCCAACATCAACTTTCCCCTAATCCGATCACTAAGCAGGAGAAGTAAAATGGTTGGTCCCTGCATAGCGTGGGTATACAGCTACCTCAAGACGAGTGAGTGAGAGAACACTAGCATGCACTAAGGATAAGGATAATATAATGCCATTTATAAAACCAAGTAAAACTATCTATAATGCATACAACCATATATATATATACACATACATATATATAACCATGCCAGGAAAGGGAACTGGGTTTAGCATGCCTTTAAAACCTTTACCTGTGGTGTGTAGCTTTGCCATCCTAAATAAGCCACGGGCTATATGGGTTCAGCTCCCCCTACTAAAAGGGACCAGTGCATCTTGCCGCATCACCAGGGAAGAAAACTTAGGATGACTAGTACATCCCCAAACTATAAAGTGTGACGTCATGCACATGGTCACCAAGACAAACCTCACATCGGCAAATATGAGTTTCCAATTTCAGTCCCCGCAGGACCTCCACCTTCCATGGATTTTTCACATATCCCGCCATTATTTCCCAATTAAAACCATTACCAAAAAACCAACCAATCCATTTACCATTCATTAACAAAGGCCATTTAGTGGTGGTATCATCAAACCGACTATATTTGCAAGTACTGTCCATAGCCAACCATGTATATGTGTAAGGGATTCCATGTACCCTTTCATTAACCATATTAAACCACTTGTAGAATTCCCATATACACCACAAGCATAACCAATTTCATAGCATCAAGGATTTACCAATTAATCCTTCCAAACCATGTACACCATTTAAAATCATTGCAAACCATTTATGACTATGCCAAACACTTAAAGCATTTATATCAATTAAACCATTTAAACCATGAAAAACCATCCAAATACATTTAGGATTCAATTACCATACCAAACCATGCAAGAGTTCCAAGGAAAGTTCAACAATAGAGTGAAAACATTCTTTAAGGCATTTTATCAAACATGTTGAGGGCATACCTTTACCTAGACCAAAACCAATGCATAAACCACCATATTAGTGTTACTCAAGACCCATTTGTTAAATCATAACCAACAAGTACCAACATGTCCAAACCATTACCAAAAATACGTAAAAACATAGTTTAAACAAATATCAAACCATATGCATCAAGACCCTCAACAAATATTTTGAAAGCCACCATTCATGATTCATAAATCAATGTTTAAAAAATAATACACATGCCTTTAGTTGGAAATAACAATGATGGGAGGAGTACATGCCTTACACAAGAATATTCACGAAAGAAATCTTGAACTTTGAGCCCTTTGAAGAACACATGAGGAAACACTAGCCTCCAATCTTCAAGACAGTGTTTGAAAGAGTATTTGAAGTATTTTAATCCTTTAACAAATGTTATAGAAGGCCACCAAGGTATATAATGTGAGAAGATAAGGGTTTTAAAGTAGGAAATGTCCGAACTACCCTTGACTTAAAATTAACACAAACCACGCCCAGGGGTACAACTTCCCTTACCATATGTATCCTAGGGTACGAGTGGTACCCCAATATGTACCTAAAATCATGCCAAGACCCTACACTCTGGTTTTTATATGACTCAACCCTCCCCACTCATAACTAAAGGTATCATGTACCAAATTGTACCCACATCTCGTACCTTGGACAGACTTCACAAGACAACTCAATCAAGTACCATACGACTTACCTTGCTCCACTTATATCTTCCTATATGACTCTACCTTGATGAGTCATACCTTCAGCAATAACCAAGACAAACACATTGCCTAGGATACGACTTCACCCTCAAGCCACCCTATGACCCATATCCAAGGGTACGAATCATACCCTTGAGTCATACCAAACCATTTAAGTCCAAAACCAAAGGAAAATTTACAAGGGTCCTATTCTAGGGTGTTTCAGTGTCCCACACTAGGAACATTCATCCTCAAATGATAGGTAAGGGTATAAATAAGCATGAGATAACCCATTAAACTTTCCCTCAACTAAAATAGGAAGCAAGGACACACAATTAAGGTGAGAAGATCACTACATAACCCGAACATGATTTACACCACAACACACCCATTCTGACCTCCAGCTAAGTTAGAAAACAAAGATATAAGAGGAACCATCCCTCACCTTTAACCAAGTTAGAAAATAAAAGAAGTGTTGAAGAGCATACATGTTATGCATAAATTTCCAAAACAAAGAACCAATGCAGACTTTTGGACCCTATGTCCCCTTCCGTATTCCTAATGACATTCTCAAGCTTTTAGTTCCACTATGGAACCTTTACCAAAGTCACACCTTTTGTTCATAACCGGTGAACTTACCATTCTATGATCCTCATTGGGACCCTCTTAAAGAACAAGGAATTTGAGATACCAATACCATCTAAAGAAACCAACCAACCAAGGACCATCCACACCTTTCCCCAATGCAAACTCATAGAATACCGGTTGAATGGACTTAGGCAAGGACAAGTCCAATTCAACTTAGAATTTACCAAGACACACCACTACAAGAGCTTGAGTCTAGCTATACACTACCTCCATGTTCTAGCCTATCCAAAGTTAAAAGGAGTTAACTTAGGCCACTGAGCTCTACTGCTTGCATTTATCTCAAAACACCACTCCACTTCTATCACCATTATAATATGGAAACCATAAGTAAAAAATATAGACAAAACATAACCAACCACTATAACTGAAACCCCAAACCTATAATTGAACATCTAATATCATACAACTACTAAGCCACAAGAATAAGTCATATAACCATACTATATAACATATCTCAAGTACCCAACACAACTATTGGTATATCTACTAATCAAAATATTCAAGTCAACGACTTATATACCCATGATATAATCTATCCATAAAAAGATCTAGCACCATTTACAACCTTCACAAGGTTTTCACCACCCATTCCCTTCCTAACTATTTCCCATGACAACAACCTTTCCGTACCATCTTAAACTTTAACTCTGGTAGTCACCCTAAACTCTCTCCTTTTTAAGGAATTCTATATTCTTAATTTCAACACATCAGCATGCTCCCTAATGCCACTACCATCCTAACACAAGAAAAATCATTTAAGAAACTAAATTACAAGAATTACCAATGCCATCAAAGGCAAGACAAAGAACCCTCACCCTCAAAACAAGACATGGAACCATAGGCACAAAGTACTTCATAAGAACCACCTAAATCATAATGAAGAACTATCTTGACACAATTATATTAAAAAGGAGTCCTTAGACTGGACATCAAAAGAAACATAACCATATATAGCCTGAGTAACTTAACCAAGGTCAAGACTCATATCTAAGGAATAAGGTGAATGCAAAATGCTAACCTTAGGCATAAGAGTTAAATAATACATGCAACACTAGTACAGTACTCTCTTAACTGCGAGAGAAGAGTGTCATCAGAATATGCAACCCTGACCTTCCCTTGAAATCTACTGCTAAAAGGGAATTTTAGATTAACCACCAACCCTCATCCCATCACATCTACTAACACAATTCTCCGTTCTAATAGGTATCACCAAAGATGTACATCAGGGAAGTACACCAGGGATGCTTGATTCTCCTATACCAAAACCTTATTCAACCAAATGCTACCCAGAGCCCAGCATGGACATGGAAAAACCATGAGAACAAGTTGACTCCAAGGTTTCCAATTGAACCAAAGCCATTTAAAATCAGACCATAGCCACCTAAGCCTTTTTATAAATTATTTGAATCCAAATAAACCAATTTATGTTCTTTTAACCATGTACTCAATGCAAAGATTCAAGAATATTCAAACCATATGATAGTATTATATTCAATGGCAATTTAACAAACAGTTTTGAGGGTATAAAATTTCAAAACCAAAATCAAGTAACTGGGAATCCAAAGTACCCAAAATCTATTTAACATTCCTATGCATCCAATAATGTTTGTTCATAAATATTTGTAAAGTATGAATAATGCATCATAATCCATAAAAATCAATTAAATGAGTAATCATATCAAAACCCTCTATTATGCCAAAAATCCATATTCAAAACCATGAATTTAAAAATCAATTTCATGCCAACAATAAATTGCAAGTATAGCGACAAAGACATGTGCAAACTCCATAATCTAACCTATTGAATGACTAGATCCTCAGTCCCCCCCTCCCCCACCCCCCGTTTAACCTGAACTCCCAGCCTATATGGCACAACTCTCTCATTATTGTATTTCCCAAATAATCAACCTCATCCAACCTACCAGTTTACCTCCATAACTCCCGCGTTGCTATCTCTGAGCTTATCATACTCCCTTTTATCAAAATCAAGTATCTTGATTCAAGCCTAGGATCTACCAACCACCATGTACTACTAGCAAAGTACCCTTATAGAATATATATAAGAATGATCCACCCCATAGGGAGGACACTCCAAATTCATTAGTCACCCATCGATAACCTATCCATTTCTAAGAAAAAATATTCCCCTTATGCATGCAAGACCAAACACTCTATAGGGAAATATTAAGACTGATGAGACCTTTATCTAAGAGATCCCTTACTTTCTTCTTAAGATCCTCTAACTCTACCGAAACCATTCTACAAAGAAGGAATAAAAATATGTACAAATGTTCGAAACAATACCAACCCCAAACTAACCTCCCCATTAGAAACACACCATAAGGGTCATCAAAAGGACCCCAGGAAATTGTTTTATCATAAAAATCAAATGCAAAGAAAAACATTTTGAGTTAGAATCTTAAACCAAACCAAATAATAAAGATGGCCCTTTTGGAGACCAATCTCTGAGTTCTAAGATATGCTATAACCTTTACTTTAATAATTAAGAAATAAAACTACCCTCCCATTTTATAACCGACCTACCATGGGGCCTAAAGATAGCCTTTATGGATCCAACAATCTAATGATAGATAGCACAAGTGTAACCAATCAATTCCCTAAATGACATCAAAATCCACCATATTCGAGTCACACAAATGCATCAAGACCCCTCTACTACCAACAGATACCGCAAACCCTATAGACTCTATTAGAAACCGAAGAGTCATCTACCAAGGTAGAAATTAAAGAATAAAAGAGTTCAAAATAACCTTGGGACCATATCCAAAATACACAACCATAAATGAGGTCACAAAAAAAAGGGAACATCAAACCAAGAAACCCATACACACCACTAGGAAAGGAGTTTTCAACACACCAATATCAACATTGCAAGATACCTCAGACTCCTAAGGAATAGTAAGAACTTTGAGAAAATTTTGACTACTACCAAAGCTAGAGGTAGTAGCCAATAATCCATTTTCCCAAGTGGTAACCATTATGGGACAGCCCCATCACACAAGGTCCAACTGACCATAACCAAAATACTAATTCCTTTCTTTCTCGAAACAACCACGGTACAATTAACCATAAAATTTATAAAGAAAATGGGATGATGAGGATTGGGATCCACTAAAAAAAAACTAGAAGCTGCGACCCCTAACTGGGTCTGTGCACCATGAGTTTGATTAGATCCATTCATATGGTTTTTTAGTAGAATTGGTCAGTTTTCACAACTTTAGATTGTTGAGAAGGCATGATCCAAAGAGTAAAAGGAAGATTCAGAGAAGAGTTCAATACCTTAGACTCCATAGCCCAAAAGTAGAATAACCAAGAAAGTGAAACATTCCTAAATACCTCATAGCCTCCTGATTATGAGTGTGGTTCATGACATACCCATAAGTAAGACTCTACTTGACACGACTTTGTGGACATCCCATGACACCTAAACCTAAAGATCTGATACCAACTTGACACAAGCTAAACTGGGGCCTTGTCGTAGTGGGCAATCTTAAGTCCAACAAGGACCGGAGACCACCCCCAAAAATCTAAACTAACTAACTAGCATACCCTGAGTCGAATAAACTTTGACCATTTAACAAGATGATGTATTAACAATATGGTGACTCTGGGACAAGTCTATATCTAATCTAACCCTACCAATTCCAACCACCTAATGACCAACTATGCAAATGCCAAAACCCATAAACCTAAACTAATTATAATAATATGATGCATGTATATATATAGATGAAACATAACCAGTTCATACCATACCTAAGTCCACAATTGTCCATGCAAAGCCTCTAGACCAACCAAAGAGTACCGAGTCGGGATATGTCCCCGACCATAGCCAAAACCTAAAGTCTATGAAAGATAAGAGATATGTAAAGTAAACATGACATGAAATAGATGTCTTCCAAACTGTGGAAGCTCACCACTTTAATCCAACATCAACTATTCTCGAATTCGATCACTAAGCAAGAGAAGTAGAATGGTCGGTCCCTGCATAGCGTGGGCATATAGCTGCCCAAATATTAGTTAGTGGGTGAACACTAGTATGCACTCAGGATAAGGATAGCCTAATGCAACTTATAAAATCAAGTAAAACCATCCATAATACATACAACCATACATATATATATATAACAATGCTGGGAAAGGGAACCGAGTATATCATGCCTTTAAAATCTTTACCTAGGTTGTTTAGCTTTATCGTCCTAAACCACCCATGAACTATATGGGTTCAACTCCTTCTGCTAAAAGGGCCCCAGTGCGTGTAGCCGCACGACTAGCGAAGAAACCCTGGGATGACTAGTACATCCCCAAAATATAAAGTGTAACATCATGTGCACAGTTACCAAGACCAACCTCACATCAGTAAATTTGAGTTTCCAGTTTTAGTCCCCCTGGGACCTCCACTATCTATAGCTTTGATATATATCCCGCCATTATTGCCCAATTAAAACCATTACCAAGCAACCAACCAATCCATTTACCATTTATTAACCAAGGCCATTTAGTGGTGGTATCATAATACTAACTATACTTGCAAGTACTATCCATATCCAAGATGTATAGGCTTAAAGGATTCCATGTACCCTTCCATTAACCATATTAAACCACTAGGGGAAATCCCATGTATCCCAAAAGCATAACCAGTTCCATAGCCATCAAGGCTTTACCATTTAATCCTTCCAAATCATGTACACCATTTATAGTATTTAAATCATTCTAAACTATTTACGACCATGCCAAACATTTAAAGCATTTATATTATTTAAACCATTTAAAACATTCAAAACTATCCAAATCTATTTAGCGTTCCATAACCAAACCAAACCATGCAAGAGTTTTATGGAACTGTCAACAGTAGAGTGAAAACATTCTTTTAGGTATTTTATCAAACATGTTGAGGGCATACCTTTACCAACACCAAAACTAATGCATTATCCACCATAATTAGGATTACTCAAGACTCATTTGTTAAACCATAACCAACAAGTTCCAATATGTGTAAACCATTACCAAAAATAGATAAAAACATAATTTAAACCAATACCAAGCCATATGCATCAAGATCCTCAACATATATTTTGAAAACCACCATTCATGATTTATAAATCAATGTTTATGATAGAATACTAATTCCTTTAGTTGGAACTAACAATGAGGGAAGGATTACATGCCTTATACACGAAGATTCTGAAGAGAAACATAACTCTTGAGCCCTTTGAAGGACACATGAAGAAACCCTAGCCTCTAATCTTTAAGAGAGTGTTTGAAAGGGTATTTCAAATGTTTTAATATTTTAACAAGTGTTTTGAAAGGCCACCAAGGGTTATATAACGTGACAACATAAGGTTTTTAAAGTTGTAAATGTCCAGACTACCCTTGACTTAAAATTAAAATAAACCATGGCCAGGGGTATGACTCTCCTTACCATCCGTATCCTAGGGCACAAGTGGTACCCCAACTCATACCCAAGGCATGCCAAGACCCTATACACTTGTTTTTATATGAATCAACCCTTCTTACTCATACCTAAGGTTACAAGTCATACACTAAACTGTACCCATATACTTTTGACAGACTTCACAAGACAACTCAATCAAGCATCATACGATTTGACTTGTACCACTCATATATTCCTATGACTCATACCTTGATGAGTCATACCTTGGGTAGTAACTAAGCCAAAAACACTACCTAGGGTACGACTTTACCATCAAGCCATCCTATGACCCATATCCAAGAGTACGAATCATACCCTTAACTCATACCAAACCCAGTGAGTCCAAAACCATAGGAAAATTTAAAAGGGTCCTATTCTAGGGTATTTCATGTAATACTAGGGTATGATTGAATGCCTTGGTTATATGCTAACTAGTTTTGGTTGGTGGATTAGATTAGGAGGTAAAATGGGTATAATTTGGGTTGGTATGAGTCATATAGTTGGATATAGGTCATTTGATTTGGGTTATTCCTTCACTTAATAGTAGAATTGATAGTGTAACTTGGATCTGAGTACGAGTGGCTGACCATGAATTGTAAGATAGGGTACAAATTATACCATGGACTCTTGAGGTGGACAGTGTTCAAACCTCTTATGATATTATTTTGCCAAGGGTACAGGTCAAAGGTACGGGTCATATGCTTTGGGTACGACATGATTTGGGTAAGTCATACCTTATATAGTGTTGGGTCCAAGGGGAAGGCCTAGGGTACGAGTGGTGGGCACCACTTATATTAGAGGGTACGACTGGTATGGTTAGTCATATCCCCTGATAGGAATTTTTTGTTGTTTAACTAAGGGCCATCTAGACATTTCCACACTTAACCTAATAAGGACCCAAAACTTTTAACATACTTGGGAGGTTATTTTTCCTATTATTTTATTCTTTAACTCTTAGAAAACACTCTCTAATCCTCTCTAAAGTTCTTGGGCAAAAGAAGCTAGGGTTTCATCTTAAGGATTAATTTGGGGCTTGTGTTAGTGATTTCTCTCCATCATCTACTTGATTTAAGGCATGTACTCCTTCCCTGATTGTTAGTTCCAACTAAAGGCATATTTTGAAAATTGTCTTCATGGCATAATTTTTATATGGTTTTGGGTTTTCAAATATAATTTGCGGATTTTGTTTATGGTTTTTCCATTTTTTAATTATGTATTTACATGTTTTAATGGCGGTTTGGATACTTGATTTTATGGAAATGGTTAATTGGTATTTGATTTTGGTTTTGGAAACACTATGCCCTAAATATATTTGATAAAATGCCTATGAGAATGCTTTTACTATGTTGTTGGACTTTTTAATGGAACTATTTCATGATATGGTTTGGTAATGAAACTCTAAATGGCATAAATGGTTTAAATGGTTAAATAAAATGGTTTGGTGGTCATGGCTATGGTTAATTTAACTCCTTGTGGGGTACAATGGAACCCCCCAAGTAAATATGTTAATAAACAACTTATGGGGTATATAGGACTCCCCCAAGCAAACACAATAATGGAACACTTGTGGGGTACATGGGACTCCCCCAAGTTAACTTGGTAAATAGTAACACGGGAATCCTTTAACCTCTTAAGGTTTGGCTAAGAACAATATTTACAAGTTATAGTTGGTATGACGATACCATTATTAATAGCCTTGGTTAATAATAAATGGAATAATGGATTGGTTGGTTGTAAATAGTTTAATTGGGCATTAATGGCAAGGAGTGATAGCTAACCGTAAAGGTGGAAGTTCAATGAACGAACACTGGAAACTCATATTTGCTGACATGAGGGGTTGGACATGGTGACCATATATGATACTATGAGGTACACAGTAATCCTCTAAGTATACTGTACATATGTATCATGGAGAGTAAGGGTACTTGGTAATCCCCTACTCTTATGGTATTTTTGATTCATGAGGCTACACACATCGGGACCCGTTCAGAGGGTTACACTAGACCTATATAGCCCGTGGGTGTTTAATGATGGTTAAGCTATACATACCCAGGTTAATGGTTTCAAATGCATGCTAAACCCAGTTTTCTTTCCCGGCATGGTTATATATATATATATGCATGATTTGTATTCATATGGTTGGTTTACTTGGTTTCACTAGTTGGCATTATCTTATTCTTATCCTGAGTTTATGCTAGCGTTCACCTACTAACCCATCTTCGAGAGTCTGTATCCCCATGTGATACAGGAATCAACTATTCTACTCCTCTTGTGTAGTGATTGAATTTTGGGATTAGCTTTTGGATTGAAGTGGTGAGCTTCTATCTTTTTGGAAGTCTCCATTTCATGTTATAGACATTTTTATATACTTTAGTTTATTTATGGATATTGGTTTTATCTATGATTGGAGGTATATCCCAACCAGATATTGGTTTTTTTTGTTAAAGGCTTTTGTAGAACTACTATGGGTTGGAATGAGTGGGACCACTATTGGTGTCAGCCTTAGTATTGGCATGGGTATTGGAGCTGATATTGGTTGATTGTATTGTTGGTTGTTCCATTATTTTTTTTTATGTTATGGAACTTGGTTTGGTTATTGATTTGGTTTTGGTTTATGTTTTGGTTATAGTTATCAGATGGTTTGGGATGGTTGGACTCATTTGAGTTGTTCATGATTATAGACCTATCCCAGAGTCTGGATTTGGGTCATTGAATGTATTTTTGTTATATGTTCAAAATTCATCCGAATTAGGGTATGCACTGGATGGTAGGGTTGGGTATTGGGGGTGGTCACTGGTCCTGGCTGGACATAGGATGCCCATTACGACAAGGCCCCCAATCGGGTCATGTCAGATTGGCACCCTATTAGCTGCATCATAGTCAAGTACAATAAAGTCATCATGGCTAATAAACTTACCAACCTTAATGAGGTTGTCTTCAATTATTCCTTCGGGTTGTACTCTGGTTCTGTCTACTATCTAGAGCACCACCGAGCATGGACTTAACTTCCCTAATTTCAAATTATTAAACACTAATAGGAGCATAAAGTTTACACTTGCCCTTAAATCACTAAAGCATGGACCACATCATTGACACCAATCTATATGGGGAGGGTGAAACTCCCTAGGTCCTTTAGTTTCTTCGGCATATTCATCATCACCACCAAACTACACTTCTCAGTAAGTGCCACTATCTCAATGTACTGTAGCTTTATCTTATTATTCACCACAGCCTTCAGGTATTTAGTATACTTGGGCATGCCCTACAAAATATCTAAAAGAGGAAGATTAATGTGAAGTTCTCTGAATATGTCAAAAAACTTCTTAAAATAAGCATCCTCCGTGGCCTTTTTAAGACTCTACATGAAGGATGGTGGTGGTCTTTCAACAACTTTTTAAGCAGCCTTTGTTTTTGGGTACTTAGACTTTCTAGAATTTTCAACAACTTTACTTATACCCTATTATGGAACCAACTCTGCATCTACATCCTTTGTTTTCTTTGGATTCCTGTCAATAATATCCTTACCACTCCTTAAGGTTATTGCCATAACTTGCTTCATCTTTTCAGTATCACTTGACAATTTACGTTGGGGCCTGGTATTCTACGCTTGAGCTAGTTTCCCCAACTGCAACTCTACCTGTTTCTATGCCACTTGCTGATTTTTTATCCCAACAGTCATTTCTTGTTTCTTGGTCGGGATCTTCTTCAATGTCTCTTCAATATTACATGCCCGTGTTTGTTGTTGCTAAAACTGTTGAGTCTGATTATTTCCCCATGTCTAATTGGATGACTCTGCCACTTGTGTTTGTAGTCATTACCATAGTTGGCTTCTGAGCATTGCCTACAAAATTCACAGACTTTGGATTCGCTCCATACAAATCTACTGAATGACCACTATTACAACAAATCTCACACCATGATGAGGTTTGCTGAACTGCATTCACCTAAGCTTGGAACTAATTCACACCCAACCTACTAAATTGTGTCATCGTTTAATTTTGGAGAGCAGATAGTTGGGTCGCTAAGTCTATGACACTATCAACTTCTATCATCCCTGTAGGATTTTTCGCTGCACCTCTAGATACGTCACCATGCCAGTCAGGGTTACCTTGTGCAATGCAGTTCAACAAGGTATAGAGCTCATCATATGTTTTCTCCAATGCCTGAACACCTACAGCTGAATCTAGTAAAATTTTTGTATTGTGGTCAAGAGCTTCTAAAAAGGTGTAAGATAATACCTCATTGGACTATTAGTGATGTGGACAGTCCCTAAAGAGATTTCAACCTCTCCCAAGCATGATATAGATTTTCATTCAGCCTCTGCTTGAAACTTAATATCTCACTACACAACCTCGCAGTCTTATTGGATGGCAAGAATCAAATGAGGAATTTGTAGGCCAAATCATCCCATGTAGTGATACAAGCTACCAATTCAACATCAACCACTTCTTTTCTTCCCCAAAAAGTGAGAAAGGAAAGAGTGCTAGCCTTACATAATTAGTGGGCACTCTGGTTGGGATGAATGTGTCACTGGTCTCCAAGAAATTCTGCAAGTGAACCTGTGGATCTTCATGGTACAACCTGGTGAACTGACCACTGCTATGCAAAATATGTACCATGTTTATATTTAACTCAAATCTACCTTCAACTATGAGATTACGGATAGCGGAGGTGACATTAGTTGCGAGTAAGATTTCTACTTCACGCACGGTCCTATGGGCTAGTTGATCTTCCATAATGGGTGTAGGAATAGACTCTTCTTAATAAATTTGTGGGATTCAATCGAGAAGTACTGCTTCTCTTTTTTATTTAGTGCAAGCGTTGCTCGGGTTCCAGATATGATTTAACTAACTCCTTGTCCCATGCCAGCATACTTGATTTTCAAACCTATGCCTGCAAATTTCAAGGCTAAGATCAAATAATTATCACTTAAAAATAAAAAACACAACTAAAACTAAGATAGTTTCCAAAATTCAAGTCCCTGGCAATGGAGCCAAAAACTTATGCGCCTAAACCCATATGCAAATATACGTGGTCTACCCAATTAATATAGTGGCCTTATGAAAATCCAAGTATTGATCCCATAGGGACTTGTGTTAAAAAAAACTATCCAATTCTAGTTCAACTATTAAGATTAATCAAGTGCTAAAGTAACCAACAGTGTTTGAGAGTGATACACTGAAAGTCAGGGTAAACACTATGGGAAATTAAAGGTTCTTAAACAACAATGGGGAGAAATCCAAGGTTAAGACACTACAAACAATCATACTAAGCTATATAACTTAGTTGGTTAGGTTAATATCTTGATTGTTCGTCCACGGGGTTGATATTATGACCGTGTCCTTTCAAACCTCTAATCAACTATCTAAGTTAGCCCTAAAACTACATCATTAAGCAGGGATGCAAGAACTAAGTTAAATGCATTCATATTTCATCTCGTGATTGAACCAAATAGGTAACTTAGGTATATTTGTATTCAAAATTAAAATCATAACATCATTCAATTGAGAGATTATTATCCTATTCCATCTACCCAATATTCTATCCTATCGTTCCTCCTTTCGGGCTCATGATAGAATTAAGCATGTATCCTAAGGATCGTGAATCCTTAAAATAGTTAACATAAGGATAAATAAACAACTAACAATGATAAATAACCAAAACCAATTCAATTCATAACAAGAATAATCATGTTCTTGCCCTTAACCCTAGAAAAGGGTGTTTAGCCACACATGGACATACACATAATCACAATAGATGAATTCATGTTATAATACATAAACAAAATAAACTAGAGGAATAAAAACCATAATTTAATACTTCTCCATTGTATATCCAAGCCCGAAGGTCATCAAATTTGAATACACAAAGGTTGGAGTGTCCTATTTATACTAGGAACAAGTTGATAGATTTTAACATAACAACATACCATGCCCTTATCATGTGGCCTAGAGTCCATGACACGTTTAAATAATGGAGTTATACTGGAAAAAAGATTTTAGAATGGCACTTAAGATGTGCCACACAAATATCATATTGCATAGGCAGCGTGTCATGCCAATGAGTCCAAATTTTCCAAATTTGTAACATTGTACTCCATGCATGTGTCCTTCAAGTCCAAGATTTTTGGTGAATTTTCCTCTTGATTTCCAGATTGCATAACATCAATTTATCATTTTGATAAATGCACCAAGCATACTACAGCATCAAGAATCACAAATTATAGCTCAAAATACAATCGAATCCAACACAATGAACTAGAAAGGAACATAGCTCAAGCTAAGAGTACTAGTTTTCTTATTTGACTTCTATGTTAATGTTTTGACTCAAAACTCATTGTAAACACACCTTGAACATTATAATTACATAAATTAACACGTAGTTTCTCATTTATACAAATATTAACTCAATAATCATAAGAGAAGTCCTCAAAACTAAACTAAGTAAGCATAGGTAATAACACTTAGGTGCATAAATCAACCTAAGATCAAAATGACAACCTATAATCCAATTAAACTATATCCTACCAAAGAACATGAGTCTCATCTGGGATATACTACCGCAACATACATACACAAAACACCGGGTGGATGGCTCAAAAGGAAAGAGGTAAAACTAACTCAAATGTGACCTCTCCAATAGTACAAAGGATCTCAAATGGCCCAATATACTTGGGGCTAAGCTTGCCCCTCCTTCCAAACCTCATCACGCCCTTCATGAGAAGTACTCACAGAAAGACCTGATCACCAACTCTAAAATTCAAAGCATAAATTCTATAGTCAGCATAACTCCTTCATCATCTTTTATCTACCTATAGCCTATCCTGAATCACCCAAGCCCTGTCTAATTACTCGTGTAGAAAATTTGTACCATGAGGCTTAACCTCAGAAGTCTCAAACTAACCAACTAGAGATTGAAAATGCCTACAATCAATGCCTTGAATGGGGCCATCTGGATACTCAATAGAAGTTGTTATTATACACAAGCTCCACTAAATCTAAAAACTGGTCCCAATGACCTCCAAAATCCAAGACACAAGAACAGAAAATATCCTTTAATTCTTGAATAATCCAATTTGACTGCCCATTATTCTGGTGTGAAAGGTGGTTCAAAGTTTAACCTGGGTACCTAAATTCTCTTAAAATGTCCTCCAAAATCCAGAAGTAAACTGAGAACCTCGTTCTAAAATGATAGGCATGATCACCCGATAAAGATGAACCATCTCTCAAATATAGACATAGGCCAACCTCTCGATACTATACAAGATTTGTATAGGGAAGAAATAAGAAGATTTGGTCAATCAATCCATGATGAACGAAGTGCTATCAAAACCATAAGAAGTGTGAGGTAAACCACCTATGAAATTGAACACCCCGAATTTTGGCTCTTAAGATTTTTTTGAGTTCTAAGCTTTCTGCCCTGGTAATGACTCACCTGATGAGTTGTAATATGTATTTATGGGTTGTAGGACCCAATTTTAATGAGACAAAAAAGATTTACCTATTATTTCTTTGATAAAGACTAGAAAAAAATGAGTCGTATAAACTCCTAACAAGTCTAAAGGGGGTATTTTGTAATGTGTCCAATGTAGTGCCTCTATTAAAACTGTTGAGACTATGACTTGAACCTATGAGTCATGGTGTCTCATTATAAAATGTAGGGTGCCATTCACAGGGTTCATAGTGAAGATCCCAAGGGTATTCTAGTTTTGTTACGACTAGAGGGTCTGAGTCGTAAGGTAACCTTACGAGTCATAAGGTCACCCATAATGACTGATGATTTAATCTCTAGCTTTTAATAAGGGTATTTTAGATAATTCCTTCTTACCCTAAACATAACCCATACCTATAAACCCTATTAGAACTTTATTCTCACCTATAACATAATCAAAATATATCCTCTTTTCTCTCAAATTCTCTCAAGCCAAGCAAGCTAGGGTTTCCTCAAAGTTGAGCATCCAGGGTCAATTCAAGGTTTCTTCTCCTTAATTGATAATATTCCAGTCATGTTACTCTTCTTTCACTGTCAATTTTGTAATAACATATGATTTAAAGTGTTGTTCATGAGATATTCATGTTGATTTTATAACAAGAATTGAAGGTTTTGAATGTGTGTTGTTGAACAATGTTTTCCCATAGCATATGTAAGATTCATCATGCATTAAATATAGTTTTGAACTTGTGGGTACATGGGAATGGTGATTAAATTTAGAGGTCGTAGGTAAACCCCAATTTGATGATTTTTCCTTATTATGATTTCAAAAATTGTATGCCCTCAATATGTTTGTGAAATTGTCAATAAAAAGGGGCTTTTGTCACATAGTTTGGTTATCCCACTTGTAATAATGCATTTTCATAAAAAGGATAATGAAGTATGCATGCTTTTATTGAAAGTCCTTGGTGGTCATGTATTAATGGTGGAATTGGAACCTTGTGGGTTCAGTTGATTAAATGAGTTCGAGTCTTGAATGGTTGATTATTTGAATATCTTTTGATGTAGGGGTTTGAGTCCCAGTTAGTTGAGTAGATGACATGGCATGATGATATTATCTTGTAAGTAAGGTTGATATGACGATACCAATGGAATTCTTTGGTGTGTAATTAGTTTAATGAAAATAAGAATATGTGTTAAGAATTTTAATTATACTTTAAAAGAGGGTTGTATAGCTGAGTCATGAAAGTGGAGGTCTGAATGACTGACACTGGAAATTACGCTAGCTAGTTCAAGGGTCATTATGGTTTGAGGGTTTGAGTTTCCTTGCTTGTGACCAAGTGGTTCAAGTCCACCTTAGTGATATTATTATTATTTGATCGAGTCCCCATATCACATTTTATGATAGGTTGCTTAAACTTAGTATATGAATGGAGGGTTTAAGTCCCCCGTGCCAATATGTGTGATCTTTCTCTAGTTTGTGTGGCTACATATACTAGGGCCTGACTAGGGGGTGAGAGCCAGGGCCATGTATTCGGTGGGTACTATTATTTAATGGTTGAGTTATACAATCCAAGCTAAAGTTTTAAAATGCATGTTAAGTCTTGTTCCCTATCTCGGCATTTGATATATATATATATATATAAATAAATATATGTATATGCATTTGCTTATGTGCAATTGATTTTGAATGAGTTTGAAACTGTTGATCATGGAATTATGTTATCCTTATCCTTGAGTTACATGCTAGCATTTACCCCGCTAACCATTATCGAACATTGTATCCCCATGCGATGCAGGAATTGGCCATACTTTTGCTTCTTCTGCGCAGTGATTTGAATTAGGGGCCAGTTCATGAGTTGACATTGAAGTGGTGAACTTCCATACATTGAAAGTCTATATTTCATGTTTTAGTCTCTTATGTCTCAGATTGTGTAGACTTGTTTCAGCTATAGTCGGGGGCATATCCCGACACTTTATTGGTATTCAATCTCAATCCTTATATTATAGACATGGTTTAAATATTTGTAAGGTTATCCTTATATTATCTTGTTGTATGTTCGGAATTCCTTCAATATTAAGGATGTTGTGTTGGTTGGTTAGGTGTACGGGGGGAGGGGGGAGGGATCTCTGATCCCCAGAGATGTTGAGATACCCATCATG
>NW_025888575.1:34662-62025 GCF_002878395.1 Capsicum annuum | reverse complement strand
GGGGGGAGGGATCTCTGATCCCCAGAGATGTTGAGATACCCATCATGGCTAGGCCTGGTCCTGATCGTGACAAAGTGGTATCAGGGCCTAGGTTTGGTGTCATTTGGTGTCCAACAGAGCCGTGTCAAGTAGAGTCTCTTTTATGGGTGTGTAGTATCCCACACTTATAAAGGATAGGCTATGAGGCATGTAGGAATATTTCCCTTTCTTGTGATCTAATCTTCGATCTATAAAGTCTAAGGTCATGAAATCTCTTTTAATTCCCGTATGTTAGCTTTTCAGATCATGCCTCCCAGAAAATCTAATACTAGTCGAAACTCTTTTGTCTCGTCTGAGGGCAATATTGATAGAACTTGTCCTACCCCTGGGGTACAGGCCTAGTTTAGGGTCATTGCTTCTGATTGCCCTAGTGGATTTCCACTATTTCCACTAGTCCTCTTCGAAAACCTCAGGGCGAAGTGTCTAATGCGAAGTTCCATCATTTAATTTACCTGTTGACCCAAATAGTAGCCTCTCTGTCATGCTATTCTATTCTTGTTTGTGGGAGAAGGAATTAGGTTAAGAAGGGGTAGAGGCAGATCAAGAAGTTTAGATATTCATAGCAGGGTAGGGGTCATCATAATAGCGGTAGATGACACGACCCTAACCAGGGCCTTATCGTAATGGGCAATCCTAAGACCAACCAGGACCGAGAACTACCCCTGTTACCCAACCCAACCACCAAATACATACCTTGAGTCGGTTGAAGTCCAAACATGTAACAAGATAGTATATCCAACCATGTGGTGAATTTGGGATAAGTCTATATCCAAGACCAACCCGACCAAGTCCAACTACTTGATGTCCGACCAAACCAATGGCAAAACCATAACCCAAAACCCAAATAATAAGCCAGTGTATGTACATATATGAAACATAACCAATCCATACCATACCCAAGTCCACAGTTGTCTATACAAAGCCTTTAGACCAACCAAAGAGTACCTAGTCGGGATATGCCCCCGACCATAGATAAAAACTAAAGTCTATGAAAGACAAAAAATATTTAAAGTATACTATGACAAGAAATAGATGCCTTCCTAAATATGGAAGATCACCACTTTAATCCAACATTGGCTGTCCCTGAATTTGATCACTAAATAGGAGAAGTAGAATGGTCGATCCATGCATATCGTGGGTATACAGCCGTCCGAAATAGGTTAGTGGGTAAACACTAGTATGCACTCGGATAAGGATAGAATAATGCCATTTAATCTTCATAAAATTAAGAACTAAGGTATGTAAAGTGTTGATTTATAGATTCCTTTTATCCATAAAGTCCAAGGACCATCTTTCAAATTATAAAACATGATATTTATATTGTGAGTTATTTGTAACCATGTTTATCTTGTTGTATGATTCTCAAGTTGGAATCTTTATGTGTTTTCATGAAACTACATTAGCATGCAAGTTGAAATCCATGAATTGAGTTGTTTATGATGTATAATTTGATGATTGCACCTATGCCGTAATTTGTGCATGTAAAGTGTTTGACAAAATGCCTAAGAGGATAGAAATTGTGTACTATAGCTCAATTGTGACTCAAGTAATAAATGCATGATTTACCCTTATGACCAAGACTGACTTCCATGACATTGTGTGCCTTATAAATGTTTGATGGAATATTCATGAGATTAGGTTGATTAAAGTATGACATGTTTATATGCAATTCCATCCATGTACAACATTATGATAACCATGTACTTTGTTAAATCCCTAAATAATTGTATTATGAATTATTGATATTGGTCATGTGTTCAAGAAGTGTCATGCCTTGTCAGTTTCCTTCTATCGAGTCCTGGGGGTACTTGTACCCAACAATTTAGCTGTGTGCTTAGAGCCAGTGTCAGTTTTCATGATACTCTCAGTCAAGCTATGATTATTAGAATTCAGTCAGTCTCATGACTTAGGAAAATTCAATAAATTCAGTATTAGTAACCTCAGTTATCTCAGTAATATCATCAATCTCTGTAATCTTCATAATCTCAGCAATCCGAATCAGTTATCAGGTCTCATTAGTATTCCGTCAGTTAACGGAATTTAGTGAACCTAGTTAAAATCAGTTATTCAATACTATCAATAATAGTTCAGTTCAGTTCAGTTCAATGTCTCTTCAGTTGGGATTAGGATTCAGCACCGAGTGAACCCAAGAATGGGGACTCGCCTATTAGCCAGTTGAGGGTGCGATCCTTAAAAGCAATGCTTTCATTCCATAACTACGTAGCCAGCATAGATTGAGATGTACCCTACGAGTTTAAGGATTATACACCTCATTTGAGTTTTCCTACTAGGAGGGGTTGATGGAAAAGCTCCCTATCAGAGAGGGTTTACTCACAGCTTGTAATTACCCATGACATGGTACTGACACCCTTCCAGTTAGGGTTATAGGTTGGAGCTCACCAGTTCAATTTCAGGGCATGTCGGTTAGATGATTACCTCCCATAGTCTCAATTTCAGATCCAGTCTAAGTAATAGAACTCAGTTCAGTTCTACAGTTTTTAGGACTTTCAGATATAGTCGCTCAGCTCAGTACGAAACTCAACTAGTTCCATTAGAATTAGGACTGTCAGACACAGTCACCCAGTTAATAGTATATTAATTATATGACACTCATTAGTTTCAGTTTTAGGACTGTCAGATACAATCAATCAAACCAGTTTTTCATAATTAGAATTATCAAAAATAGTCATTTTTTTATCTGTAATATGACATCAGTTCCTCAGTACTCAATAGACTCAGTCATTCAATGTCCCAGAATTAGTACTCAGATATCAATAAATCCATGTTATCAAAATTCATGAGTCAGCGTTATCACGATCTCAATTACAGTTACGTATTCATGTATGTATTCTCACATTTATGTTATTCAGTCAGTTATTATTGTTCATGTATATGAACCATAGCATTCAGCCTACCTCACTTAAATACCAGTATATTTAATTGTACTGACACATTTACACTATGGTGTTTTATACCATAGGTTCAGAAGCACGCACTCCAGAATATCAGTAGCATTCCAGTTCCAGCAGTCAGATTCAACAGTGAGTCCTCATCATTTAAGGATATTATTATTTGATTATGTTATTCTTTCAGTACTTAGTTTATTTTAGAAGATGGAGTTAGTTGGAGGATTGTCCCATTAACTCTTTATTTAGACAGTTCAGTTTTAGAGGCTTTCAGACTACAACATATTTTAGACAATTTATTTTAGTTTTGGGTATTGTTATACCCCATTACAGACATTGTTTTATATTTCGTATTAGTTTAGTTTTAAACCTGATGGCCTTACAGCTTACATTTTGCATATTTATAGTATATTATTCAGTGCTTAGTTACATATATCTTTCAGTATTTATGTCGTGCCAGTGAGCATAAGCTCCAATTAATTTCTCAGTCTAATCTACTTCTTCCTTTTATTTATAGAATATGCCTCCCAAAAGGTCTAATGAAGAGAGAAATAGAAATCAGTCAGCACCTCATCCCATCCAGCCAGATCCTTTGGATTAGCACATCTCTCATGCAGAATTCAGGACTGCATTCACTACTCAACTCATTCAGTCATACTCAGAATGAATAGCCAACTGCTGTTCTGGACAACTCCATGGCCAATTCTACTGCAGCTAGGATTCGGGACTTTACTCGAATGAATCCTCCATTATTCTCCGGTTCCAAGTCAGAAAAGGATCCACAGGAGTTCTTTGACCTAGTTAAAAAAGTCACAGATATCATGGGAGTGACTTTCAATGAGAGTGCAGAGTTAACTTCCTATCAGCTATAAGTATAGCCCATACATGGTTTAAGTAGTGGAAGGTAGATAGGGGTTTAGATGCAGAGCCTGTAGAGTGGGAAGAATTTGCTACAACCTTCTTAGATAGGTTCTTTCCTCTAGAGTAGAAAGAATCCAAAGTTGTAACGACCCAATTTTTCCAAAACTGGAACGTCATATCATGATCATGATCCCGAAGGACCACAAGCGAATCCTTACTAATATCTGTACCTGAACACTGCATAATATATATAATAAATATGGAAACTGGCCATAAGGTTCAAAACATCTAAAAATACTCAAAATTTAAAACTGAATATTGATACATCTATCTGAAAAGCCTCTAAACTGACTGGGCTATGGAGTTGATGGGACATGTCCCCAACTAACTCTATCTACTGAAAATAAACAAAATCTAATGCAATAATGATAAAAGGATCATTCTCAAATGAAAAAGACTCACTGCTATATCTACTGTTACTGACTGGGACTGTGCTGCTAAGGGTACTCTGGATCTCATGCCTCTGAACCTATGGTTTCAAATAAAACACCATAGCATAAATGCATCAGTTTGGGAATGTACCGAATATGAAGATGAGGTAAGGATAAATGCAAAGGCTTATGCATGAGCAATTACTTCACTGAATAATCATTAGAGTACTAAATGAGAACACATGCCTAAATGCATGAACCATAACTAAAATCATCGTGACTCGAAATACTAAAACTGATTAAATGAATCTACTCATATCAATGACAGAATTCTGAGCTTTCTACTCTTGAATGACTACATCGGAGATCAAACCTCTCTAATGGATGATTTTGGAATCTACTATCAATGATAAGAAATGATCATATCTGAATCTGACAACAAGAATACTCAACTGAATCTGAGACTGAGATCAAGCCTATCTGATGGGTGATCTCAGGATCTGATTACAAGAATACTCAAATGAATCTAAGACTGAGATCAAGCCTATCTGACAGGTGATCTCGGGATCTGATAATAAGATTACTCAACTGAATATGAGAATGAGATCAAGCCTATCTAATGGGTGATCTCTAGATCTGATAACAAGAATACTCAACTCAATCTGAGACTGAGATCAAGCCTATATGATGGGTGATCTTGGGATCTGATAATGAGATTACTCAAGTGAATATGAGGCTGAGATAAATCATATCTGAAAGGTGATCTCTAGATCTGATACTAAATAACTTTAAATGGGACCAAGCCTATTTGATGGGTGGTTCATGAATTAATAGAACTATCTAAGTTCCTCACTGAGATAGATGACTGTATCTGAAAGTCCTGGTTTCTAAGGATTGATACTGAAACTGGAACTGTGGGAAGTAGTTACTTAACCGACATACCCCAAATCCCGACTAGTGGGGTCCAACCTATAACCCCAGCTGCAAAGGTGTCAATACCATGTCATAGGTAAAGACCTCTCTAGTCAAGCCTATCTGATGGGTGACCCTCACAAGAAGTCAACCCTAAGGTAATATAATAGTCAAGCCTATATGATTCCCAAGTTGAAATCTTTATGTGCTTTCATGAAACTACGTTAGCATGCAAGTTGAAATCAATTAATTGAGTTGTTTATGATTTGTAATTTGAAGATTTTACCTATGCCTTAAGTTGTGCATGTAAGGTGTTTGAGAAAATGCCTAAGAGGATAGAAATTATGTATTATAGCTCAATTGTGACTCAAATAATAAATGCATGCTTTATCCTTATGACCAAGACTGACTTCCATGATATTGTGTGCCTTATGAATGTTTGATGGAATGTTCATAAGATTAGGTTGATGAAAGTATGACATGTTTATATGCAATTCCAACCATGTACTACATTATGATAATCATGTGCTTCATGAAATCCCCAAATTATTGTATTATGAATTGTTGATATTGGTCATGTGTTCAAGTAATGGTATCCCTTGTTAGTTTTCTTCTATCGAGTCCTGGGATTACTTGTACCCAACAATTTAGCTATGTGCTTAGAACCAGTGTCAATTTTCATGATACTCCAGTCAAGCTATGGTCATTAGAATTTAGTCAGTCTCATGACTAAGGAAAATTTAGTGAATTCAGTATTAGTAACCTCAGTGATCTTAGTAATATCAGTAATCTCTGTAATTTTTGTAATCTCAGCAATCCTAGTCAGTTATCAGATCTCAATAGTATTCTGTCAGTCAATGAAATTTAGTGAACTCAATTCAAATTAGTTATACAATACTATCAGTAACAGTTCAATTTAGTTTAAATTAGTTCAGTGTCTCTTCAGTTGGGAGTAGGATTCAGCATCGAGTGAACCCAAGGATGGGGACTCTCCTATTAGCCAGTAGAGAGTGTGATCCTTAGAAGCATCCTTGCATTCCATAACTACATAGCCAGCATAGGTTGAGATGTACCCTATAAGTTTAGAGATTATACTCCTCATTTGAATTTCCTACTAGGAGGGATTGATGGAAGAACTCCCTGCCAGAGAGGGTTTACTCACAGCTTGTCTTTACCCGTGGCATGATACTGATGCCCTTCTAGCTGAGGTTATAGGTTGGATCCCACCAGTTCAGTTTTGGGGCATGTCGGTTAGATGATTGCCTCCTACAGTCTCAGTTTCAGATCCAGTCTCAGTAATAGAACTCAGTTCCATTCTACAGATTTCAAGACTATCAGATATAGTCGCTCAACTCAATACGAAATTCAGCTGTTCCATCAGAATTAGGACGCAGACACAGTCACCCAATTAATAGTATATTAATTATATAAAACTCATGTTATCAATATTCAATCTCAGGACAGTCAGATACAGTCAATCAAACCAGTTTTTCATAATTAGAACTGTTAGAAATAGTCATTTCTTTAGTTGTAATATGACATCAGTTCCTTAGTACTCAATAGACTCAATCATTCAGTATCCCAGCATTAGTACTCGAATATCAATAAATCCACATTGTTAGAATTCATGAGTCAGCATTATTACTATCTCAGTTACAGTTACGTATTTATGTATGTATTCTTACGTTCAGGTTATTCAGTCAGTTAGTATTGTTCATGCATATGAACCATTTCATTCAGCCACCTCACTTGCATACTAGTACATTCAATCATACTGATGCATTTGCGGTATGGTATTTTATACCATAGGTTCAGAAGCACGCACTCCAAAGTATCAGTAGCATTCTAGTTCCAGCAGTCAGAGTCAGCAGTGAGTCCTCATCATTCGAGGATATTATTATTTGATTATTTCATACTTTCAGTACTTAGTTTATTTAAGAAGATGGAGTTAGCTGGGGGATTTTCCCATCAATTCTTTATTCAGACAGTTCAGTTTTAGAGGCTTTCAGACTACAACATATTTCAGACAGTTTATTTTAGTTTTGGGTATTGTTATACCCCATTACAGACATTATTTTATATTCAGTATTAGTTCAGTTTGGAACCTTATGGCCTTACATCGTACATTCTGCATATTTACAATATATTATTCAGTGTTTAGTTACAGATATCAGTCATGGATTAGCTTGTGGTCCTTGGGGTCATGAGCACCGTGTAGCATTCTGGGTACCAGATTCGGGGTGTTACACATATCCAGGGAACAAGGCAAATGCAAAATGTGAACCTTAGGTATCCGTGCTATAAGAATGCATACTACACTAGTAGAGTGCCCAAATAGAAGGGAATCACTAGAATATGCAACCCGACCTTCCCTTGGTGTTCACCACTAAAAGAGAAATCTAGATTAACCATCAACCTTCACCCCATTACTCCTACAAGCAGAACGCTCTACTCAAATTGGCGTCAACAAAGATGTATACTAGGGACGCTTGGTTCTCCTATACCCAAAACCTCATTCAACCAAATGCTACCTAGAGCCCAGCATAGACATGCAAAAACCATGAGCCCAGATTGACTCCAAGGTTTCCGATTAAACCAAAACCATTAAAAATCAAACCATGGCCACTAAAGCCTTTTTATAAATCATTTGAATCCAACCAAAACCAATTCATGTTCCTTTAATCATTTATGCAATTCAAAGATTTAAGAATAGTAAAACCGTGTGATAAAATCATACTCAATGGAATTTTTTACAAACTATTTGAGGGCATATAATTTCAAACACCAAAATCAAGTAATTAAGGAATCTATAGTACCCCGAAATCCATTTAACATTCCCATGCATCCCACAATGTTCATAAACATAAGTGAGCGTGAATAATGCATCATAATTCATGGAAAATCAATTAAATGAGTAATCACATCAAAGACCTCAATTTTACCAAAACGCAATTTTAAAACCATGAATTTAATAATCAATTTGATGCTAACAATAAAGAACAAGTATAGGAACAAAGATACATGCAAGCTCCATGATCTAACTTGTCGAATGACTAGATCCCCAGTCCGTCCATTCAACCTGAACTCCCATCCTATATGGCACAACTCTCCCACTATTATATTTCCCAAATCATCAACTTCATCCAACCTACCAGTTTACCTCTACAACTCCCACATTGTTATTTCCAAGCATATCATACTCCCTTTTACCAAAACCAAGCATCTTGATTCAAGCCTAGGATATACCAACCACCATAAACTACTAGAAAATTACCCCATATAAAATATAATATACATATAAGGTCCACCCCATAAGGATGATGCTCCCAATTCCTTTGTTACCCACCGACAACATATCTATTCCAAGGAAAAACCATTCCCTTTATGTATGCAAGAATAAAATACTCCATAGGGGAACATTAAGACTGATGATACCTTCATTTAAGAGATCCCTTAATTTTTTATTAAGATCCTTTATCTCCACACACTCCATAGGGGAATATTAAGACTGATGATACCTTCATTTAAGAGATCCCTTAATTTCTTCTTAAGATCCTTTATCTCAACCAGAACCATTCTATAAAAAAGGAACAGAAATTTGGAAAAATGTCTAAAATAAGACCAACCTCAAACCAACCTTCCTATTTGAAAAACACCACAAGGGTCATCCGAAAGGGCCCCAGGAAATTCATTCACCACCGAAACTAAGTACAAAGAAAGACCTTTCGAGTTAGAATCTTTAACCTGAACAAAATAACAAAGACGTCCCAATTGAAACCAACCTATGAGTTCTATGATATGATATAAACTTTCCCTTAATCTCTAGGGAATGAAACCATTATCCCACCTATAATCGACTCACTATTGTAACGACCCTCCCGGTCATTTTTGAAATTTTCTCATATTTTCTATTTTAGTTCTCCTTGTAGTTTGTATATTGATTTATGACTTACGGATATGATTAATACCAATTCTTGAGGTGTTCGGAAGTAATGTAAGTCATTAGTTGTATTATTGAGTTTTAATAAATTTAAGCTTGATAATGGTCAAGTTTGATCAAGATGATCCCGAATTAGTATTTAAGTGACTCCAATAAAATTGAAATATAATTTTAGTCAATTTACATATTTAATGTATTTCTATGTAGATTCCGAATAAATTTTGAGGATTTATTAATAGTTTGGGGGATATTTTAGATGATTAATTTATTTAGTGGTCTAATGGGTCAGAACCACAATCCTTTTACTATAAGACATTACGTGACTTTCAGTTAATAGGGTTTAAGCCTTTATGGATGATAACAAAAAAAAGAAGGAGATTGAAGTTTTAATAGCTGGTGCACTACTACGGCGTCGAGAAGAGTGTGTCTTAAGTGAGGTTAAGTTTCAGAAGTTGTCAACATATGCAGATGGTGTTAATTAATATTGTTAATACTTACTACGTAATTTAAATTTAAGAGGTGGAAAGAAAAATTTACCTCAATCATTATCCAATGATTGAAAAATAATAATAGCTAATACAATTGGCAAATTGATGGCAGCATTGCAATAAGCCATTAGTGGCATTGTTATAAAAAAGTAAGTCAATGTTATATTGTTATGTTTGCACAGTATGTCCGTACAATTGAATATTGCTATTTATTTATTTTGTTATCTTTTCTTTCAGTTATTTTCTTTTTCCTTTTCTTTTTGTAATTTGCTTCATATCTTAGGGTTAAGAAAATTGTGGTTTAGGTGTAGAATTTTTAAGAGTAAAAATTTATAAAAAAAAAAAATAGTTGTCACTAGATTTATATTCTTATGGAGATTATGTTTTGCATAGATATTGATCGTTCGAAAACTTTACAGAAGGGCAAGACTCTCGCAATTTATCTTGTATTTGGAATCTTCGGTTGAGGTAGGTTACTATTTAATTGTGGTTTAGACTCTATTTAATTATGTGTATGATCCTAAATTGGGTACTTGTTGATCGATATATGAACATGCTTGAAATTATTGGTGTTTGGATTGCTAATGCATGTATAAATGATTATTGAAAATTTACTTGATGGAATTATCTTATGACTTTAATGTACTTGTAAACTTGGTATATTGTGTTTTATGCTATGAGGTTGTGTTAATTTGATGTTGATAATACTTGTTATATTGGATCGGGTACCATGCCTATCGGATATATATATGTTGGATCGAGTATCACATCGGTATGGATATGTATATGTTCCATCGGGTACCACGCCAGTATAGATATGTATATGTTGGATCGGGTACCAACCCGGTAAGGATATGTATATGCTATATCGAGTACCACGCCGGTACAAATATGTATATATTGGATCGGGTACCACACCGATATGGATATGTATATGTTGGATTGGGTACCACATCGGTACGGATATATATATATTGGATTGGGTACCACGCTATTACGGATATGTATATATTGGATAGGGTACCATGTCGATATGGATATGTATATGTTGGATTGGGTACCACACCAGTACAGATATGTGTATGTTGGATCGGGTACTACACTAGTACGGATATGTATATATTGGATCGGGTACCACATCGGTATGGATTTGTATATGTTGGATTGGGTACCATGATGGTACGGTATATGAACATAGATTGTTCCCTGCAGGTCATAACTATTTGGGAAAAAATAAGTCCCATCTCATGTGTGTGAGTACTCTTTGATCTGTTGTTGTTGTTTTATTGATTCATTGAATATTTTTTCATGTGATGATGTCTATCTACTTATTATTTGATCTATGTTGTGTACGTGCTATTAAATTGAGTTGGCCTATGATGCCTACTATTACATAGTTGTTTGTACTGATACTACCCTGTACTCTTCTTTTGTTGAGTACAGAAAGTATTCTAGAGGCTCAGACATGATCTCACCTCTAAAGTTTGATAGAAGATCTTGATCCAAGGGTGAGCACTCCATCTCTAGGCTGCCATGGGTCATCTTATTTGTTCTTGTCCATCTTTCGAGCAATGAAACATTCTTTATTTACTTGATTTTTGGATATATTCTTAGACATGATCTTGGTTAGTTGTTCTTATACGATGACTTTCGGGTCTTGGGGATTTTAGTAAGTAGCTTTGACTTCCACATTAATAATAATTAGTCCTGGATTATTGTTATTATGTGATTTTATAATAATATCATCTTAATATTGACTAAGTGACTGGGTAATGGTTCGATTTAGATGGTTATCCCACAAGAATATTAGTATGGGTTCCGCTCATGGCCTTTTAGATCATGACAAAGTTGGTATCAGAGACCTAGGTTCGTCGATCTCATCGTACAAGAACATGTCAAGTAAAGTCTTGAGGAACGGTACGGAGACGTCTGTACTTTTCTTCAAGAGGTTTTAAGACATTAAGAAAATTTAAATTCTTTTGTCTTATATGCTATTACTTGATTTCAATTGGTATATGGTGATTCCAATTGGTATCTGACTTCTTTCATTCTTATTCTCGATTATGGGTGCAGTGGAATGATTTACATTAGGAGGTTTTGTCCTAATTTTAGTCATTATGGTTAGTTTAACCATCGTCATGATCCTCGAACTCTTGTTCTAATAGGTTGGGAGATGGTGGTAATGGTAGAGGTCATTTATAAAGTGGTCGTGGTGGTCACCAGGTAGGTAGGAGTGGTAATCAACCTCATTGAGGTGGTTCTCAGCTTGATAAAAATGATGCTCAAATTGGTGATACGGCCCATATCTATGTTTTCTAAGTAGGCCCGAGTAGAGGTATTAGATGTTGTCATTACAAGTACTATTCTTGTCTGTGATCAGACGACCACTATATCGTTTGATCTTGATTCTTCTTTCTCATATGTGTCTTTCAATTTTAGTTTAGGTTTGGCCATAGTGTGTGATTTACTTGACTTTCCAATTCACGTGTCTACTCCTATTAGTGATTCTATTATTGTTGAATGAATTTATTATTCTTGTTCTATTATGTTTATACGGTATCAAACTTGGCCAAATTTTGTGATTCTAGACATGGTAGATTTTGACATAATTCTGGGTATGAATTGGTTGTCTTCGTATCATGCTATATTAGACTGTCATGTTGAGACAGTAACTTTAGCTATGTCTAAAATAGATAGATTTGAGTGGGATAATGATTATAGTCCTACTCTAATAAAATTTATTTCCTTTCTGCATTCAAGGAGGTTAATTGGGAAAGGTTGTTTGGCTTTCCTAGCATATTTTTGGGACACTTCTGTAGAGGTCCCATCTATTGAGTCAGTTTCTATGGTGTAAGTTCCAAGAGGTTTTTCTTGAGGGTTTGCCTAGTACGCCACCAAGCTGTGACATTGATTTTTGTATTAATCTAGAGCCAAGTACTCATCCTATTTCTATTTCTCCTTATAGGGTGGATCCAACTGAGTTGAGCGAGCTAAAGGCTTAGTTGTAGGATTTGTTGAGTAAGCATTTAATCCATCCTTCATGGGGTGCTCCTGTCTTGTTTGTGAAGAAGAAGGATGGTAGTCTTCGTATGTGTATAGACTATAGGAAGTTGAACAATTTACATTCCGCAATAAGTATCCTTGTCCTGTATCAATGATTATTTGACCAGTTACAGGGTGCATCCATATTTTCTAAGATTACTTTGAGCTCGGGTATCATCAACTTAAGATTTGGCTTGACGATATTCCTAAGACTATTTTCCAAACACTGTATGGGCACTATGAGTTTCTTGTGATGTCTTTTGGGCTATCTAATGCTCCAACTTCTTTTATGAGTTTGATGAATAGGATATTTAGATCCTACTTGAATTCTTTCGTAATTTTCTTTATTGATGATATTCTTATTTATTCAAGAGTAAAAAGAAACCTGAGAATGGCTTAAGGATTATTTTGGGTTTGTTAAAAGAGAAAACGCATACTGTAAGGTTTTCTAAGTATGGAAATTGGAAGGCTTCTATCTACTTTTCTTCATAGATGATATGTGATACATATTGTGTGTGGATATGGACGTTAGGCTTGATTATGAGTAGGATGACTTGGCCTCGATTGTTGATGTTTAAAGTTTAGATGCGGGCTTGGGACTCGTAAAATGGCATGTTTATAACCCTTTTGAATCCTATTGCTTTCCCTTTTTAGTTTAGATTAGTTGTAGCATGGTTATGATGTAAACCTATGGTTGGAATGTGGTTTTAGTATTTGAAGCATGATTTGTATATTTAGCCTTTTGGGGCTAGTGTGGTAGTCTTGAAATCGTAAGTTGGGTAGAGTTGACTTGAGTACCCTTGTTTCTAGTTTAAGTTGCTATCTTAGGCTTGAATATGGCTTACTTGACCTCTAGAAGATGAGCTAGATACGTTAGCCTATTTTTGGGCATAGTGTTCCTAATTATAGAAATTAAGGATTAGAAGTGGGATTGCCCGACCCACTTAGACCTAAACTTGTGTTAAGTCTTGTGGACTTAGTTGTGGATGTTAGACATATATAAGGCTAGTAAAGCTTAAAATAAGGTTACTTCATAACTTGGTAAATTTTATTGATGTTCCCGTAATGTGGCTTTTGAATTGTGGTTATGATACTTCTTGTGGAAGTGATATTGGGAATTTAGAGATGATATTTCTCCTAGATACGTCATGTATCCTATAGAGATGCTATTTTCTCTTAGACTTGATGATTGTCCCATAGAGTTGCTATTTCCTTTAGTCACGATTATTGGACCTATATGGACAATGTACCTCTTAGATAAACAAATTGGTCTAGAGAGGTGATATTCCTCGTGGTCATGATGTGTGACCTATCGATATAAGATATCCTAAAGAAGATTACATGTCTATCTACATTATGTTTCTAATATGTGAGATAACTCATATATGTGATATGATTAGAGATATGCTATGGCTTATAAATATGATTATCGATATGAGTTTCGAATATACATATGGACCTAAGGCTGTGATTATAATATTGTGACTATTCCAGATAAATTAATAGGCCAAGGGTCGTGTTATGATAATGATTGAATATCGTGGGAGTATTTACCAGTGTAAAGGATACGATTACAGTTTATGAATACATATATATTTGTATACATATCTCTCTGGTATGGGACGAAGAAAGGTGTAGTAGATTGCTTATGACTTTATTTATTGGATACTGTTGATGACATGCACAGATTGATTTGGTACATTCATGAGTATTATATTGATAATTGATGTGATTGTAGCTAAAATATGATCTTACGATCGTTCTCCCTAATTAACGATTAAGCTATGTGGTAACTAGTGTTCTATTAGGGGACTGTAGCACTTATATGGCTAGGAATCTAATGTATCAGTTAATGAATCATTCTTAGTTGAAACATGGTAGCTAGCGATGGTTAAGCATGGCTTATGGTGAGGTCGGGTCTAGCATAGGTGAAGACTAGTTGGTATTGATGACTAAGTTTGTGATATTGATTAGTCGATAAATGAGGAGTTGTGTTAATGAGGATAGATAATAAGAGATATTGGTAATAAGAGGTGACTAGTTAATAACTTTCAATAGTTGCTAAATGGTTAACTTATGAATAGTTAAGTAAGGATTAGTTGGTAAACGATGGTCAGATAATGAATGGATTCATTTAACTAAAGATGGTTAGGTGAGAAGTAGTAATGTGTTGTCCAGTAATGATTAATGGATATAGGATGATTAGTTGATAATAATGAATGGTGGATAAATGACGGTTTTGTTCTAGTGATGAACCTTGACTAGATGTTAGATGTTGGCTATTAAATAAATAGTGTTTAGTTGCTATCTTGGGAATAAGGATTATGTGAAGGATAATGTTTTGACTAATAACTAGAATTTATGTGATGAATAGTGAACTAACGATTCTATTATAATAAGTGTTGGTTAGCTAAGAACGAGTAGTTGGGAAGTATTGACTAAATAGATATTCTATGGTTATATGGATATTTTTTTATGAGTGTTTTAGTGTATATTATTTGGTAATAATTGTTATGATGATATGTTGATAACTGGCAAGGCTGGAGGATACTATTATAAAGATATTGATACCCGGAAAGGTCGGAGGATACTGTTGTGATGATGCTGATACTCGGTAAGGCCGGAGGATATATTTATAATATGTTGATACCCAGTAAGGTTGGAGGATACTATTGATGATTTGTGGATATCCGACAAGGCCGGGAGTTGATTACGATTATGATGGTCCTGATGAGGATAGTTGTGATGAGTTGTGATATTAATTTTGTACGTTGTATTCATTCCTACATGTGCATCGCCTATCACCAGCATGCACTTATATTTATTAGCCGGTATAGGACAGTTGTATATATATGGGTGAAGAATATGCCTTGTGTTGTTGTATACTGATTGAACCTTTCGAGTCTAGGGCGGTGGGGGTACACATAAGCTTGACTAGGTATATGGTTGTTCGTAAGTTGAGGACTAAAGAGATTGCGTCTGTGGAGGTCCAGTGGAAGAATCATCCTTTTGAGGAGGCCACATGGGAGAACAAAGCAGACATGCATAGTAAGTATCCGTGTCTCTTTGCTGATTTAGTAATTCCTTGTTTTCCCTTATTGTATTTTGTTGTCGTTCGGGGAGGAACAGTTGTTTAATTGGTATCTGATGTAACGACGTGCTGATCATTTTTGAAATTTTCTCATATTCCCTATTTTAGTTCTCCTCGTAGTTTGTATACTGATTTATGACTTACGGAGATGAGTAGTACCAATTCTTGAGGTGTTCAAAAGTAATTTAAGTCATTAGGTTGATTATTGAGTTTTAATAAATTTAAGCTTGATAATGGTCAAGTTCGATCAAGATGATCCTGAATTAGTATTTTAGTGGCTCCAATAAAATTGGAATATACTTTTAGTCAATTTATATATTTAATGTATTTCTATGTTGATTCCGAATAAATTTTGAGAATTTATTAAAATTTTGGGGGATATTTTAGATGATTAATTTATTTATTGGTCTTATGGGTCAGAACCACAATCCTTTTACTATAAGACATTACGTGACTTTCAGTTAATAGGGTTTAACCCTTTATGGATGATTAAAAAAAGGAGGAGATCAAAGTTTTAATAGCTGGTGCACTGCTACGGCGTTGAGAAGAGTGTGTCTCAAGTGAGGAGTTAAGTTTCAGAAGTTGTCAACATATGTAGATGGTGTTAATTAATATTGTTAATACTTACTAAGTAATTTAAATTTGAGAGGTGGAACAAAAAATTTGCGTCAATCATTATCCAATGATTGAAAAATAATAATAGCCAATACAATTGGCAAATTGATGGCAGCATTGCAATAAGCCATTAGTGGCATTGTTATGAAAAAGTAGGTCAATGTTATATTGTTATTGTTTGCACAGTATGTCCGTACAATTGAATATTGCTATTTATTTTTTTTGTTATCTTTTCTTTCGGTTCTTTTCTTTTTCCTTTTCTTTTCATAATTTGCTTCATATATTGGGGTTAAGAAAAATATGGTTTAGGTGTAGGATTTTTAAGAGTAAAAATTTATATAAAAAAAAAAAAACTGGTGTCACTATATTTATATTCTTATGTAGATTATGTTTTCCATAGATATTGATCATTCGGGGACTTTACGAAGGGCAAGACTCTTGCAGTTTATCTTGTATTTGGAATCTTCGCTTGAGGAAGGTTACTGTTTAATTAAAGTTTAGAATCTATTCAATTGTATTTATGCTTCTAAATTGGATGCTTTTTGATCGGTATTTGAACATGCTTGAAATTGTTGGTGTTTGGATTGTTAATGCGTGTATAAATGATTATTGAAAATTTACTTGATAGAATTGTCTTATGACTTTAGTGTACTTGTAAACTTGGTATATTGTGTTGTATGTTGTGAGGTTGTGTTAATTTTATATTGATAATACTTGTTATGTTGGATCGAGTACCACGCCTGTACGGATATGTATATGTTGGATCGTGTACCGCACCGGTACGGATATGTATATGTTGGATCGGGTACCACGCCGGTACAGATATGTATATGTTGGATCGGGTACCACGCCGGTACGAATATGTATATGTTGGATCGGGTACCAGCCGGTACGGATATGTATATGTTGGATCAGGTACCATGCCGGTACAGATATGTATATGTTGGATCGAGTACTACGTCGGTACGAATATGTATCTGTTGGATCGGGTACCACGCCGATACAGATATGTATATGTTGGATCGGGTACCACGCCGGTACGGATATGCATATGTTGGATCGGGTACCACACTGGAACGGTATATAAACATAGATTGCTCCTAGCTGGTCATGACTATTTAGGAGAAAATAAGTCTCATAGCATGTGTGTACATACATGTGTTGATTATGTGGATGTTTACAGTATGGTTGATACTCTTGATGGTTATGTGGATTGTTTGTAGCACTGTTTGACCTGTTGTTGTTGTATTGTTGATTTATTGAATATTTGTTATGTGACGATGTCTGTCTACTTATTATTTGATTATGTTGTGTACATGCTATTAAATTGAGTTGGCCTATGATGCCTACCAGTACATAGTGGTTTGTACTAATACTACCCGGTACTTCTCTTTTGTTGAGTACAGAAAGCGTTCTAGAGGCTCAGACAAGACCTCACCTCTAGAGTTTGATACCAGATCTTTATCCAAGGGTGAGCACTCTATCTCCAGGCTGCCTTAGGTCATCTTATTTGTTCTTGTCCATCTTTCGGACAAATAAACATTCTTTATTTACTTGATTTTTTGATATATTCATAGACATGATCTTGGTTAGTACTTCTTGTACGATGATTTTCGGTTCTTGGGGATTTTAGTAAGTAGTTTTGAC
The DNA here is from genome assembly GCF_002878395.1 of Capsicum annuum. NCBI lineage: Eukaryota > Viridiplantae > Streptophyta > Magnoliopsida > Solanales > Solanaceae > Capsicum > Capsicum annuum. Next base: position 44,053 of record NW_025888575.1, on the reverse strand, counting down.
TTCCGCATTAATAAAATTAGTCCTGGATTATTGCTATTATGTGATTTTATAATAATATCATCTTAATATTGACTAAGTGACTGTGTAATGGTTCGGTTTAGATGGTTCTCCCACAGGAAGATTAGTGTGGGTACCACTCATGGCCTTTTGGGTCGTGACAACCATGGAGCCTAAAGACAACATAATAATAAAAAGAATGAGTGCAACCAATCACTCCCCCGAACAACATCAAAATCCACCACATCTGAGTCAATGAAATCCACCAAGACTCCGTTATTACCAACAGATTCCACACACACCCATGGACTCTTTTGGCAATCGCAGAGTCACCTAACGGGGTAGAGATAGAAGAAGAAATGAGTCTGAAATAACCTTGGGACCAAAACCAAAATACACAACCACATGTGGGGCCACAAAAAAGAGAGAGGACGTTGGACCAAGTAAACCATACACACCACAAAGAAAAGAGTTTCCAACATACCGGTGTTGGTATCAAAAGATACCATGTACTTTTGTGGAATAGTAAGAACATTGAGACAATCTCAACCAATGTCGGAGCCAGAAGTAGCACCCCTGTGTGCAAGAGCTAGAGAAGTAGCAATCGATATTCTATTTTCCCTGAGCGGAAACCCTTATGGGACACTCCAAATAAATGTGACCCACTTGACCACAACCAAAACACCAATTCCTTCCTCCTCACAACAACCATGGTGCGGAAGACCACAATATCTATAAAGAAAATCGGATGATGAGGATTTGTCTCTACTAGGAAAACCAAAAGCGGCGACCCCTGACTGGGTCTGTGCCCCGTGAGTATGACTAGATCCATCTATATTGTCCTCGAGTGGGAAAGTTTAATTTCCCAAAATCTTTAGATCATTGAGAGTGATCCGAAGAGTGAGCCAAAGAAGATTCAAAGAAAAGTTCAAGACCTTAAACTCCATAGCTCGAAAATAGAATAACCAAGAAAGTGGAATATTCCTAGATGCCTCGTAGCGTACTGATTATAAGTGTGGTGTACGACATACCCATAAGCAAGACTCTACTCGACACGGCATTGTGGACACCCCATGACACCAAAACCGAAGGCTTTGATACTAACTTGACACGACCCAAACAAGGGCCTTATCGTAATGGGCACTCATAAGCCCAACCAGGACCGACAACCGCCCCCGTTACCCAACCCAACCTCCAATCACCTTTCCTGAGTTGGCTGAATTTCAGCCATGTAACAAGATAGTGTTATAGCTCACATGAAGACTCTGGATAAGATCACAACTGTGACCGACCCAGCTGAGTCCAACCATCCCCTACCAATAATCCAACCATACAAAACCATACCAAAGGCCATAAATAAAGCCATAACCAAGAAGATTCCAAAACATATATAATTAATCACAAAATGAAATACGATGGAAAAACCAACAATATCGTCTAATGATGTCAGCCTTCAGCTTATTCTAATGCCAAGGATGACACCAATACCGATCCCGCCTATTCCAACCCATAGGAGTACCACAAAGCCTCAAACCAAAAGAGTAATAAAATCCAATTGGGATATGCCCCCAACTATGGCCAAAACCAATATCCAAAATAAAATCAAAGTGCCTAGAAATATCCATAACATGAAATAGAGCCTTCCAACAGGATGGAAGCTCACCACTTCAATCCAAATATTGATCCCAAAGCCAATCATTATGTAGGAGGAGTAGAACGGCCAGTTGCTGCATAGCGTGGGTATACAGCCACCAGTAGATGGTTTACCAGGTAAATGCTAGCATTATCTCAGGATAAGGATAAGATAATGCCACTTATAAAACCAATTAAAATCATCCATATGCACATAGCCATACATATATATATAACTATGCCAAAAAAAGGGGACTGAGTTTAGCATGACTGTAAAACCATTACCTGGGTTTTGTAGCTTTGTCGTCCTAAACCACCCACGGGCTATATGGATTCAGCTTCCCCTACTGAAAGATCTCCAGTACGTGAAGCCGCATGACTAGGGAAGAAACCCTGGGATGACTAGGATATCCACTAAAATATAGTGTGACATCATGCAGACGGTCACCAAGACCAACCTCATATCGGCAAATATGAGTTTCTAGTTTTGGACTTCCCGGGACCTCCACCTTCTACGACTTTGCTACACATCCCACCATTATTTCCTAATTATAACCATTACCAAGCAACCGACCAATCCATTTACCATTTACTAACCAAGGCCATTTAGTGGTGGTATCATCACACCGACCATAGTTGCAAGAACTATCCATAGCCAACCATATATAGGTTTAAGAGGACTTCCAAGTACCCTTACATTTACCATATTAAACTACTTGGGGGTTACATGTACCCCACAAGCATAACCATTTATCCATTTATCCATTTACCTTTCCAAACCATTTAAACCATGCATTATTCCTTTACCAAGTTTTAAAACAAGGAAGAGTTCCATTAAAAATACTTAATGGTATGAAAACATATTATAGGCATTTTGTCAAACACATTGGGGGCATAGTATCACCCAAACCAATTCCAATTACCATTAAACCATTTCCATGCAATCCAATTATCCAAAACCACCATTAATGCACATAAAGCATAATTAAAACCATGGAAAACCAAAACCATCAATTTAATATCAAAAACCCCAATTCATATTTGAAAACCAAAATCATACAATCAATGAAGTCATGAAAACATTTATAAAAACCATGCTTCTAGTTAAAAGTAACAATGAGGGAAGATAACATGCCTTAAATTAAGATGATGATGGAAATAAATCACCAAGGCAAGCCCCAAATGAATACTCTAGTTGAAACCCTAGCTTCCCTTGCCCAAAAGCTTTTGAGAGAATTAAAGAGTGTTTAGAAGTGTTTCTAAGTGTTAATGAATAGAATAATAGGGTAAAAAACCTTTCAAGTAGGTTAAAAGTCATGGGAAATTATTAGGATAAGTGGGGAAATGTCCAGAATACCCCCATTTAAGTTGCACCAAAATCCCGTCACAGAGGTACGACCGATCCTCACGAGTCAAACCCTCCAATACGGGTGGTACCCTCCACTCATATTCTAGGCTCAACCTTTGGACCAAACACAGTCAAGCATACGACTCATCCAACCAAGTCATATCCAAAGAATACAATCTGTACCTTTCATCCGTATCCTTGGCAGATTTAAACCCAAGAAAGATTTAGACACTGTCTAACATATGAGTTTTGGGTACGACTAGTACCCTGGCATACGACTTATGGTAAGCCACTCATACTCAGATCCAACCTAAGTAACCATGTCTAAGATTAAGTTAAGGAACTAAATAATCCATAAACACCAATATGACTCGTTCCCCTAAGTCGTATCCATTCCAGTAACTAAAATCCATCCCACTAACCAACATTGTTCAGCATACAACTAGACCATACCATCCGTACCTTAACATACATCTTATACCCATGAGTCGTATTGGGTCTAGAGACTAGATATCCAGGGAATTTTTTAAGGTCCATAAACCTCCTCACCAAGAGATGATCAAACCACTTCTTGCACCATCACACCACCACCCTTGGATTCTAAGCCAATCAGTGAATATCCTTCACCAATTCTTGCTTTCCTACCTCTATATGAGCCGAACACGCCATGGATAACCAACTAAGAGCATTAACAACCACATTAGACTTATCTGGGTGGTAGTGAAGACTTATATCATAGTCCTTGAGAAGCTCAAGCCATCTCCTCTACTAGAGATTAAGCTCCTTTTGAATGAACACATACTGTAGACTCTTATGCTCAGAAAAGATATCCACGTGCACACCATACAAATAATGCCTCCATATTTACAAAGCAAACACAACTGCTAATAGCTCTAAATCATGAGTAGGATAATTCCTCTTATGTACTTTTAACTGCCTGGAAGCATAGGCAATCACCTTTCCATACTGCATCAACACACAACCAATCCCTACCCGTGATGCACCATAATAAACCACGAACCCATCATTACCTTCTGGCAAGGTAAGAATTGGAGCCAAAGTTAACTTATCCATCAACTTCTCAAAACTCCCTTCACAAGTATCCAACTAAGAAAATTTCATCTTCTTCTTAGTCAACTTAGTCAAAGGAGCAGCTATCGATGAAAAGCTTTCCACAAACCGTCTATAATACCTGGATAAACCCAAGAAGCTCCGAATGTCATATAGAGTCGTGGGTCTAGGACACCTCTTCACCACAACAAGCTTTTGCGGATCCACCATGATCCCTTCACTAGAAACAATATGACCCAAGAAAGTTATAGAGTTTAACCAAAACTAACACTTAAAGAACTTGTCATACAATAACTGTTCCTTTAAGGTCTGCAATACCATATGAAGGTGATTAGCATGATCTACCTAACTTTATGAATAAACTAGAATATCATCAATAAACACAATAACGAAGAGATCCAAATACTAATGAAAACCTTATTCATCAGATCTATAAATGTAATCGGAGCATTAGTCAATCGAAATGACATCACAAAAAATTCAAAGTGCCCATACCAAGTACAAAAATCTATCTTAGGGATATCCACCTCCCAATCTTTAGCTGATGGTACCCAGACCAAAGATCTATCTTAGAAAAAAACTTGAAACTTTCCAACTGATCAAATAGATTATCTATCCTTGGAAGAGGATACTTGTTCTTGTCTGTCACCTTGTTCAACTACTTATAGTTAATGTACATCTGAAAGGAACTATCCTTCTTGCACAGAAAAAACACCGGTGCACCCCACGGAGATACACTAGGACAAATAATCCCCTTATCCAGAAGATCCTTAAGTTGCTTCTTAAGTTCCCTTAACTCAACCGGAGCCATCCTATATGGAGGAATAGAAATCGGACGAGTGTCCAAAACTAAGTCAATACCAAACTCTATTTCCTTATTCGGGGAAACACCAGGAAGATCATCCAAAAAGACCTCTAGAAAATCATTTACTGCTAGAACCGAATGAAAAGATGGACCTTCCGAGTTAGAATCTTTAACATGTACCAAGTGATAAAGACAACCTTTAGAGACTAATCTCTGAGGTCTAAGATAAGAAATAAATCTCCCCCTAGGAGCTAAAGAACCATCCTCTCATTTAATAACTGGCTCACCAGGAAACCTAAACATAACCCTATAGGTCTGATAATCCAAGGAAGCGTAGTAAGAATATAACCAATTCATATCCAGAATAACATCAAAATCTACCATACCCAACTCAAACAGATCCACCAAGGTCTGTTTGCCGCCAATAGATACCACATACCCCTTATAGACTCTTTTAGCAATAATTGAGTTACTGAGGTAGAAATAAAAAAAGGATCCAAAATAACTTCCAAATTGAAACCAAAAGATACAGCCACATAAAGAGTCACATAGAAGAGAGTGGACCCAAGTTCAAGCAAATAATATGTCACAAGAGAAAAGTCATAACATTCCATTAACGACATCAGGTGATGCCTTGGATTCTTATTGGGACGCTAAAGTATACAACCTGTTTTAACCAACATTAGAATTAGGGTCAGTAAAAGAAGTAGATGCCATACCACCAGGTGTAGGAGCTGAAGATAAAGCCACAAGAATCTTATTTGCCTCCGTAAAACTCTTATTAATCAGACAATCCCTGAGGTGATGGCCTGCGTGGCCATACTTGAAGTATTTGTCCCTTCTTTTATCGCAATAACCTCAATGAGGATAACCATAGAATCGATAAGGAGGGTGTGAAGAAACTGACTGACCTTCGATTGCCTAAGATTGGGCACCATGAGCCCAAAAATTGTCACCACCCTAACGATGCTTGTTGCCCGCCTGGTAAGGAACACTAGCAGAAGAGTAGGAACCAGAACTCCCCCACTTTTTTTCCATTTTCCACCATCCTGACCACCCTGAGACTGAGCACCTACCTAGTCAGAAAACCTATTCCTCTTACCCTGCCAATCCCCAAACTCCGTTTGCTTTCTCTTTTCATTCTCTACCTGTTGCATATGAATAGTTAACCTAGAGATGTCCATATCTTTAATCAGCAAGGCAGTCTTGCTTTCCAAAATCAGATCCCAATTCAACCCAGAAGCGAACTTTCTTATTTTTGCCCGTATGTCAGCAACTAAATCAGGAGCATGCCTTGAAAATTGATGAAACGTAAAAGAATATTCCTTGACAAACATCCTACCCCACTTGAGGTTCACAAACTCCTCCATCTTTACTTATGTCAATGCTTGGGGAAACAAATGATCTAGGAAGGCCTTAGAAAAAGTATACCATAAGATTGATTCTTCCACATCACCCCTATCCCTGTCCCATTCTTCATACCACTGATATGCAACCTCTTTGAGTTGATAAGCTGCAAAGCTTACCCCTTCTAAATTGGTAGCCTGTATCACCTAAAATAACTTTTCTATTTCATCCAAGAATCTCTATAGATTAAGAAAAAGTGGGAGGACCCATCTTCATAAATTGGCCAACCCTTATGGCCTCAGCAAAAAAGCACCCTTCGCACTCCGCTCATCCAGAGTGGTGACTATCTAAGCAATAATATGAATAGACTGATGGAATTCTGCATTAGCCACCTTGCCTTGAGTAGGACTAGTAGCAACTAATAGAACTTTAGAATAATCAAGGATAGGATTATGAGATTGAAGATAAACCCCAGAAGTAAGATGTACCCCTTTAGCATTACCCCTAGATGGGATAGAATAATTTCCTTGTCTCCAAATCTACGAAGCGTGATTTAAAAGATGAACAAAGAAGGATTAGAAAAGATTCCAGGACTGAGACTCCAAGATTGAAAATAGAATACCAAGAAAGTGAAAAATTCTTAAATGCCTTGTAGCCTCTTCCTTATGTGTATGGTGTGCTACACACCACTAAAAAAGACTCTACTCGACACGGCTTTGTGGACTCATAATTGACCATGAACCTAGGCCATGATACCAGCTTGACACGACCCAATCGAGATCCTTGTAGTAATAGGCATCCCAAGTTTGATCGTACTGGAGACTACACCCATTACCCAACCTAACCTCCAGACGCTTGCCCTGAGTTGGCTGAATTTTGAGCATGTAACAAGATAGTGCAACAGCTCATATGAAGACTCTGGATAAAATCACAATCGTGACCGACCCAACTGAGTCCAACCATCCCTTACCAATAATCCAACCATACCAAACCATACCAAAGGCCATAAATTTGGCCATAACCAAGAAGATTTTAAAACATAATATAATTAATCCCAAAATGAAATATGATGGAACAACCAACAATATCACCCAATGATGTCAGCCCTCCAACTTATTCTAATGCCAAGACAGAGACTAATATTGGTCCCACCTATTTCGACCCATTCCAGTAACATAAAGCCTCTAACCAAAAGAGTAATAAAATTTGGTTGGGACATGCCCCTACCTTGGCCAAAACCAATATCCAAAATAATGTCAAAGTGTCTAGAAATATTCATAACATGAAATGGATCCTTTCGAAAGGATGGAAGCTCACCACTTCAGTCCAAATAGTGATCCCTGAGTTAATCACTATGTAAGAGAAGTATAATGATCGGTTCCTACATAGTATGGGTTTACAGCCGCCGGTAGATGGATTAGTGGGTTAAGCTAGCATGATCTTAAGATAAGGATAAAATTATGCCATTTATAAAACTAAATAAAACCATCCTTATGCATACAACCATACATATATATATATAACCATACCAAAAAAAGGGACCAATTTTAGCATACCTTTAAAACCTTTACTTGGGTTATGTAGCTTTGTCATCCTAAACCACCCATGGGCTATATGGATTCGACTCTCCCTGTTGAAAAGGCCTCAGTGTGTGAATCTGCATGACCATGGAGGAAAACCTGGGATGAATAGTACATCCCCAAAAATATAGTGCGACATCATGCACACGATCACCAAGACCAACCTCACATCGGTAAATATGAATTTCCAATTTTGGTCCCCTCGGGACCTCCACCTTCCATGGCTTTGTTACACATCCAGCCATTATTCCCAATTAAAACCATTACCAAGCATCCAACCAATCCATTTACCATTTATTAACCAAGGCTATTTAGTGGTGGTATCATCATACCGACTATACTTGTAAGTACTATCCATAGCCAACAATATATAGGTTTAAGGGGACTTCCAAGTACCTTTCTATTTACCATATTAAACCACTTGAGGGATTCCATGTACCCCACAAGCATAACTATTTTGATATTTACCTTTCTAAGTCATTTAAACCATGCATAATTCCTTTACCAAGTTTTAAAATAAGCAGGAGTTCCATTAAAAATACTCAATGTAATAAAAACATTATTATAAGCATTTTGTCAAACATATGGGGCATAATATAACCCAAACCAATTCCAATTACCATTAAACCATTCCTATGCAATCTAATTATCCAAAACCAATATTAATGCACATAAAGCATAATTAAAACCTTGGGAAACCATAACCATCCATTTAATATCGAAACCCCCAATTCATATTTGAAAACCAAAATCATGCAATCAATAACGTCATGAAAACATTCATAAAAACCATGCTTCTAGTTAGAAGTAACAATATAGGAAGAGAACATTCCTTAAACCAAGATGATGATGGAAAGGAATCACTAAGACAACTCCTAAATCCATCCTCTATTTGAAACCCTAGTGTATCTTGCCTAAAAGATTTTGAGAAAATTATACAGTGTTTAGAAGAGTTTCTAAGTGTTAATGAAAGGAATAATAGGGTCAATAACCTCCCAAGTAGGTTAGAAGTCATGGGACCTTATTAGGGTAAGTGGAGAAATATCTAGAATACCCTCACTTAAGTTGCACCAAAATCCCATCACAGGGTACGACTGATCCTCACGAGTCAGTACCCTCCAATACAAGTGGTACCCTCTACTCTTATACTATTCTCAACCTTTGGACCAAACATTGTCTAGCATACCACTCATCCAACTAAGTCATATCCAAAGCATACGATCTGTACCCTTCATCCGTATCCCTGGCAGATTTAAACCCAAGGAATATTTAGACACTGTCCACCATATGAGTCCTGGGTACAACTTGCACCCAGGCTTATGGCTCATGGTAAGCCACTCGTACTCAGATCCAACCTAAGGAACCAAGTCTAAGATTAATTTAAGGAACCAAATAATATGAAACCACCAATATGACTCATACCCCTAAGTCGTATCCATTCTAGGAATCAAAATCCATCCCACCAACCAACACTGGTCAGCATATAATTGGACCATACCATCCGTACCTCAACATACAACACATACCCATGAGTCATATTAGGTCCAAAGACATAATTCCAGGGAATTTTCTAAGGTCCTGAAACCTGGGTGTTTCATCCAAACATATAAC
>NW_025888575.1:17205-31662 GCF_002878395.1 Capsicum annuum | reverse complement strand
CCCCCCCCCCCATTCTTGATGCTTGTACTCTAATACCTCAATGACCTTTCTTATGTTAGGATGGTAAAGGCTATAGAAGCGTACTAATGTTTTAGATGAGGGAGTAGATGTTCTTTATTCTAAAAATTTTAGGGTGACTACTACTAAGGCTAAAATTATAGATAAAGATGCAAGAGTATGATGAACCTTTGTTATGTGAAATAGCTAAGAAGAAGAGATGTGGTAAAATCCACACAATAATGATTGAAGTTTCTGGTTTTGGGTGGCAGATCCGTAAAATAGGGGTAGAAATGAAGGTTTGAATGTGTGATTGATAGGTACACAAACCATTGTGTTATGTCCTTGATTTAGACTTGGGGTTACTTGATTGTTGTGATAAGATCGAGTAGTATTATTGGAGTGGTGTAAAGTTGATACGACCAAAAATAGGGCCTTGTCATAATGGGCATCCCAAGTCCACCAAGGACTGGAGATCGCCCATGATACCCAACCCAACCAATCAACAAACTACAAAACAATAACCAAATTCGTAACTATTCCATAACATACCCAAGTCCACAATTTGTCCATACAAAGCCTCTAATACAAAACAAGAATATCTGGTCGGGATATGCCCCTGACCATAGCCAAAATGAATTCCCAAGTCTAAACCAATAAAGGCAAAGAAAACTCAAAGTAAGAAATGGAACCTTCCGAAGTATGGAAGATCACCACTTTAAGTCAACACAAGTTGTTCCTGAATCCAAGTACTGAGTAGGAGGTATGATAGTATGACCAAAACCTACATCGTGTGGTGATAAAGCGTCTGAGGACAGTTAGTGGTTAGAGCGCTAGTATGTAACTCAAGGATAAGGATAAAATAATGACAACAATTCAAAACCAATCAACCAATGCATATAACTAATGTCATACATACATATACATATATACCATGCCGAGATGGGAAATAAGATTAGCATGAACATTGAAATCATTAACATGGCAGTGTAGCATAACCATTATATAACAAGGCACTAACGGGCTATATGGGCCCAGGTCTCCCCTAGCTGGAAGGGCTCCAGTGCATGTAGCCGCATGAACCAGAGAATATATATATCTTATATGCCTAAATGAGGGACTTGAACCTCCTGACATAATCAAGGAGACTTAAGCACCAATACATGTATTATAGTGGACTAGAACCTCTCATTCATTTATTCATTCGAGGGATGCTAACCACCCGGTCACAAAGTCACCCACACCAGCTAGCGCGGTTTCTAGTGTTAGTCCTTCGGTCTCTACTTTCACAGCCCAGCTACACATCTCGCTTTAAGGGTAAATTTAAAACCACCATTTCACATACACAACCATTAAGCCAATTATTTACCAAAGGTATTTCGTTGTTATCATCATACCAACACCACTTACAAGGGTACAACATGCCCTTACCTTTATCAATAAACTAATCATCTATTTGACTTTGGAACTCGGACCCATTGTCAAACAAGGACACCAATTCAATTCAAAGTTTAGGGACTCAAACCCATTGTCTAACAAAGACATAAATCAATTTAATGTTAAGGGAGTCAAACCCTTTTATCCAATTAAACCACCAAGGTTACCATTTAAATCATTACATGGCCAATAAGGCCTTCACAAAACCATTTATCTATCAGTCATATTCTCGTAGACATTTTCACAAACACTTTGAGGGCATACCATTACCAAGACCAAAACCAATGTAAAAACCATCAAGTTTAGGCTAAACCATTACCCAATTGTTAAACCACAGTTACCTAGCACCCACATGTGCAAACCATCATCAAAAATATGTATAAACATAATTTAAACCAAAGGTAAACAACACACAACAATATGCAACAAGTCCCTCAACATTGGTTTTCAAAACCATCATTAATGAATCCTTATCAACATTTAAAACACATGATATTTGAGAACTAACAATGAGGGAAGAGTCACATGCCTTATTCATGGAGATTCACGGAAAGAATTTGAATCTTGAGCCTCTATATGAACACCTTGTAAAAACCCTAGCCCAATCTTCAAGAGAGTGTTTAGAGAGAGTTTTAGGAGTGATTTGATACAAATCTTTCAAAGTGTGTTATAAGAGTCTACAATGTGTTTTAAGACATGGGGTCTTATGGATTTTAGGGTAGGAAATGTCTGAAATACCCTCTATTTAAAAGCTGAAAATATATATGCAAGAGGGTATGACCTTCACCCCTAACTCGTACACCCAACATTCGAGTGGTACCCACCACTCGTACCCTAGATAGAATGTTGGACTCCAACACTATCTAACATACGACCCCAAGGACCAACTCGTATCCATAACATACGATTGGTACCCATAAACCATTCCCTAAGTAGAATCATTTAGGCTAGACATAAGACATCATACGGTTTGAAACTATACTTATCGTACCCTAACATAGGACAAGTATGATAACTTCTCGTACCTTCAATAGTAAACAACAAACACTACACTGAGTATCACATGGCCCAGGACTTCAAACCGTATCCAGATCATACGACAAGTAATCACAAGTTGTATGATATCCAGAGAGATTAAAATTAAGAAATTTCCAAGGGTCAAAACTAGGGTATTTCAATTCTCCCCACTTGGATCATTCGCCCTCGAATGATGGGTAAAGGCAAGCATAAGCACGATTTAACATATTATGACCTATCAAACTTCCCTTTTAGAAAGCTAGGAAACAAGGACATAAGACAAAGATATTAAGAACAACACATGCTTCAAGCACGAATTTCCAGAACGAAGAACAAATGCAGATACTTAGATTTCAATCCTAGGAAGAGGATATTTATTCCTTACAATCACTTTATTCAGCTGACCATAATCAATACACATCCAAAGAGAACCATCTTTCTTATGAACGAACAAAACAGGAGTGCCCTAAGAAGACACACTAGGACAGATAAAACCTTTATCTAGGGGGTCCTTCAATTTCTCGTTAAGCTCTTTCAACTCAGTTCAAACCATTCTATAAGGAGGGATAGAGATAGGAAGAGTGTCCGAAATAAGATCAATTCCAAAATCAATTTCCCTATCAGGAGCAACACCAGGAAGATCATCAGGGAAAACCTCAGGAAACTCATTTACCATAGAAATGGATTCTAGAGAAGGACCTTCCGAGTTAGAATCTTTAACCCGGACCAAATGATCAAACACCCATTGGAAAACAACTTTCGGGCTTTAAGATATGAGATGAACCTTCCCTTAGGCACTAAACAACCCACTTCTCACACAATGACTGGCTTATTAGGAAATTTAAACATGACCCTACTAGTCCAAAAATCCAAAGAGGCATAGCACAAATACAACCAATCCAACCCCAATATGAAATAAAAGTCAACCATATCCAACTCTATCAAATCAAAAAGAGTTTATCTACGACTAATAGATATCACACTCCCCCTATAGACTCTTTTAGCAATCATAGAGTCACCAATCAAGGTAGATGCAGAAAAAAGATCAAAAATAAACTCAGGACCAAAATCAAAATACACAGCCACAAATGAGGTCACATAAGAAAGAGTGAACCCTGGATCAAGTAAACAATACACATCATGGGAGAATAGTTTCAACATACCAGTAATGCCATAGGGGGATACCCCAGATTCCTAATGAGATACAAGAGCATATAACTGATTTCTGCCAGTGTCGGTACCAGATGTAGAAGCGGTACCCTTTGGTGCAGGAGCAGATGAGGAGGCAACAGGGACCTTGTTAGCCCCAGAAGCCATTCAAGCATGACAGTCATGCTAAATATGACCAATCTAACCATACTAAAAAACATTTGTTCTTCTCTTCCTCACAGAACCCATGGTGTGATCGCCCATAAAATGTATAAGGAGGGAGGGATGGAGCTGACTGAGCCTTACAAGCCAGAGATTGGGCACCCTATGTCCAAAATTAACCATCATGATAAGATCAATGATCACCCAATGGATTTAGGTAAGGATCACTATCCGTAGAGAAAGAACCAGAACTCCCTATGACTTTTTTGGCCATTTACCACTATCTCTACCACTTTACTCAGAAGGACTAAATTTCTTCCCTTACCTCTCACTAAACTCTGCCTACTTTCTCTTCTCTTCCTCCACCTATTGTATATACACAACCAATAGGGAGATGTCCATTTCCTTGATCAACAAGGTAGCCTTACTTTCATAGATCAACTCATAGGACAATCCCTAAGCGAACTTTCTCATCCTATCCCTCATGCTAGAAATCAACTCAGGAGCATACCTAGACAACTGATGAAACTTCAAGGCATACTTCTTGACAGATAACCTACCTAGCTTCAAATTCACAAACTCCTATGCTTTCGCCTCCTTTAACTGATGAGGAAAGAAGCAGTCCAAAAATGCACTAGACAAATCCTCCCACAAGGTAGAACCAGCATCCTCTCCCCTTTATTGATCCCACTCTTTATGCCACTGGTACACCACATCTTTCAATTGGTAGGAAGGAAACTCAACACCTTCAACCTCCAAAGCATGCATAACCCAAAAGATATTCTCCAAATCATCAATGAAACTTTAAGAATCCTCCTCAACCTTAGTACCAATAAACATAGGAGAGAGAAACCTCATAAATTGGTCAACCCTTGTGTCCACCAAATATAGAGTAATAGAAACACCACTCTTAGACTAAGAAGGTACCAACTGAGTCAACAGAGTAATGGATTAGTAAAAATCAGCATTAGTGGCCTCTCCTTGAGGTGACTGGGTATGAATATCACCCTTAAGAGTATGATCGGTGGAGATAGGTAGAACCCTACGAGAAAAGTCAGATGTAGCGACCCTTGAATAGTTATGGACTTTAGAAGTTGGACGAGCTCCATCCATATTGTCCTCAGTCGGGACAAAAGAGTTTACATAAACATCAGATCTTCTTGGAGGCATGATCTAAAAGATGAGCAAATAGAAATCAGAAGAATCCAAGGCCTTAGACTCTATAGCTCAAAGTAAGATAATAAGAAAGTGAAACATTCCTAATTGTCTCATAGCCTTTTTCTTATAAGTGTCGCGCGCTACACACCCATAAAAAAGACTCTACTTGATACGACTTTATGACACCTAATTGCCATGAACCTAGGTTCTGATACCAACTTGGCATGACCAAAACTAGGGCCTTGTCGTAATGGGCATCCCAAGTCCAACAAAGATCAAAAATTGCCTCTGATACCAAACACAAACAATTAACAAACTATAAAACAATAACAAAATCCATATATATTCTGTAATATACCCAAGTCCATGATTTTTTCCATACAAAGCCTCTAAAATAAAACAAGAATATCTGGTCTGGACATGCCCCCGACCATAACCAAAACCAATATCCAAGTCTAAGCTAATAAAGACAAAAAAAAATTAAAGAAAGAAATGGAACCTTTTAAAGTATGGAAGCATAATAGTATATACCTAATCGTCATATAACAAGGCACCCACAGGCTATACGAGCCCAGCTTTTCCCTAGATAAAAGGGCCATAGTACGTGTAGCCACACAAACTATAGAATATCCAATATCGTATATTCCTAAATGGGGGACTCAAATCTCTCGGCATAATCAAGGTGACTTAAGTACCAATACTTATATTATGGGGGACTCAACCTCACATTCATATATTTATTTGGGGGACTCAAACCATTCAATCACAAAGACACCTGTATTGGCTAGTGCAGTTTCTAGTATTAGTCTTTTGGACTCCAATTTTCTTGGCCCATCTACACATCCTGCTTTAAATCCCAATTTAAAACCATTATTTCACATACACAACTATTAAGACAATTACTTACAAAAGGCACTTCATTGGTATCGTCATACCAACACCATTTGCAAGCATACAATATGCCATTACCATTATCAATAAACCAATAATCCATTTGACTTTGGAACTCGAACTCATTGTCTAATAAGGACACCAATTCAATTAAAATTTTAGGTACTCAAACTCGTTGTCTAATAAAGACATAAATCAATTTAATGTTTAGGGAGTCAAACTTTTTTAGCCAATTAAACCACCAAGGTTACCATTTAAATTATTACATGGGCAATAAGCCCTTCACAAAACCATTTACCAACCATTCATATTCATTAGGCCAATGTCTTAGTTCAAAACACCATCTAACATGTTACTAGTTTATTTCTCTTAGACATTTTCCCAAACACTTTGAGGGCATACCATTACCAAGACCAAAATCAAGGTAAAAACCATCAAGTTTAGGGTGAACCATTACTTAACTGTTAAACCACAATTACCTAGCACCCATATGTGCAATCCATCATCAAAAATATGTAAAAACAAAATTTAAACCAAGGGTAAACAATACTCAATAATAAGCAACAAGACCCTTATCATTAGTTTTTAAAACCACCATTAATGAATCTTAATCAATGTTTAAAACACATGATATTTGAGAACGAACAATGAGGGAAGAGTCACATTTCTTATTCATGGAGATTCACGGAAAGAACTTGACTCTTGAGCCTCTAAATGAACACCTAGTAGAAACCCTAGCCCAATCTTTAAGAGAGTGTTTAGAGAGAGTTTTAGGAGTTACTTAATCTTTCAAAGTATGTTATGAGAGGCTACAATGTGTTTTAAGACATAGGGTCTTAAGGATTTTAGGGTAGGAAATATCTTAAAACCCTCTGTTTAAAAGCTGAAAATATGTGTGCAGGAGGGTATGACCCTCACCCCTAACTCATACACCCAACATACAAGTGGTACCTACCTTTCATACCCTAGATAGATATTGGACTCCAACACTATCTTACATGCGACCCCAAGGACCAACTGGTATTCATAGCATACGATTAGTACCCATAAACCGTGCCCTAGGCAGAATCATTTAGGATAGACATAGGACATCATACGGTTTGGCACTATACTTCTTATACCCTAACATAGGACAAGTATGATGCCTTCTCATACCTTAGACAGTAAATAACTAATACTACACTGAGTATCATACGGCTAAGGACTTCAAACCATATCTATATCATACAATAAGTAAGCACAAGTCGTATGATATTGCACCTAAGTACACACGCAAGTTTACGTGGTCTCACCAAGTAATATAGTGGCCTTAAATAAATGTGAATAGCGATCCCATAGGGACTTTTATTGACAACTATCCAAGTATATTTTAACTATAGATAATAAAGAACCAAAAGAGTTTTATGATTATAACTGAAAGTAAAATAAACAATGTGGAAAAGTAATGTCTTTGGACAATCAATGGATAGAGACCTAGGGTTAAGGCTTACTAATAATCATACTACGCTATGAACTTTATTAATTAGATTACTTATCTTGTGTATTGATTCGTAGGCTTTATCGCGTAATCTTGGTCTCCTGACCTCTAATCATCACCTAACTTGGACATTACAACTACATCGTAGAGTGGGGATGTGATAATCCAATTATGTTCATAAAGCTATCATCCTACATGTGAACCAAATAAAGATTCTAGGTATATACCTATCCTAGAAGCTAATTCAAATTTCTTATTTTATAAAAGATTAAGAACCTTGTTCTATCTACCCCTATATTCTACCTTCCTATTCCCCCTCCCAATATCAAAAGGCCGATAATGAATGTATTATAAGGGTCATAAATCCTTAAATAGTTATAAAAAGGGTAAATACAAGACCAAATATGATAATCAATCAAAAAAAACTCAATTCAAAGCAATAGTAAACATGTTCTTGGCCTTAACCCTGGAAAGGGGGCATGTAGCCGCTAATGGAAATAACCGTAATCAACATATTTGAATACATGATTAAATCTATTAAAAATCTGAATCAAATATATATAAACCCTAAAATAAGTGTTGATCATCCCCTCTCCAAATCCAAAGACGTCCAAAAGTCCTTTATAATATGTAAATGTCGTGTATTTATACTAGAAGAGGTTTAGGCCGTGTAGGAATTTTTCAGGCGATACGGGCTATGAACCACCAGTATAGCATAGGATAAGTGGGCATTATTACACCATATAAAGAGGTATATGTGGGATTATTGAATGGCCTCACTAGATTTTGCCATTTTGACGTTAATCTTCACTTTGTGAATTTACCTTCCATTAGGGGTTGTGTGGTATTGTTTCCACTTCATGTCCATCTATTATATCATCAAAATAAACACACCAATCATCCTAAATCACTATACACAATGTATTAGAGCTCAAAAAAACATACATTACATAACGACAAGCTAGAAACACGAGCTAAGACTAGGCTTGCTCATGTTGAACTTTAACTTATTATTTTGACTCTTAAATTTATACAATTGCACTTTGAACATTATAAACCATTTTTTACACTCATAAATACACATTCAAACCATTAATAACTCATTATACACGTTAGGATTCACCATTATAAACTAGAACAACACCTGGCTCAAGCTAGTGAAACTACTTTCTCGTCTAGACTCTAATTAATCAATTTGAACTCAAACTTGTTTGTAAACACCTTAAGAAAGTGTAATCACATACTTAAACACTTAGATGCTTATTTATATCTATATTAACACCAAAATCACATGAATTTCCATCAAAATAAGGCTAAATAAGCTAAGATGACAATACTAAAGTGCATAAATACACCCAACATCATATGATATCCAAAGAGCTCAAAATCTAGAAATTTCCAAGGGTCAAAACTAGGGTGTTTCAAAAGTATAGGGTAACAAGGCTTACACTAGAACCTTTAACTCCAAGTTAGGATTTAACATAGGAGGAAGATGTCGCAACGCTAAGGTCTTATAGTTATGTATTTCATGGGGAGTTAGGAGGTTGAGATAGTGGAGTTTTATATTCATAATTTAAAGCTTAGTTGAGAGTGTGGTCATATTTAAGGGTTATTAGATGTATTATTTGGGAGGAAAGACCTATGTGCGAATCTAGAGAGGACATAAAATCCAAGTATCCATTCTTATTTTCCACCCCGAATAATCGTGCTTAAGTTATGTGTTATTCTATTGTAATAACCTGAAATTTTCCAACTCCGTTTAGTCTTTAGTACACTAGAATCCCTAAGTAGAATTTTTGTTCTAAATGGAATTTCCTGCAAGATTTACACCTACCATCTTGCAGGAAATTCAGTTAGCTTTCCAACGATATAAAATTTACCCAGATCCAATAACCGGATAAGAAGTTATGCCTATTTTAAATTCCAATCATAAAACACTGTCATTTCAGTCAGTAGCTCGTCGCGCCATAGGTCCAAATGATAATTTTCAATTTCCATTCTGAATCTGTGATCTCACCACATTACGGAGGAACTATAATTACTAATTATCCAAATCCACTAAGGGTCTGCGATTATGCCGCATCACATCATCAGTCCAGTTCCCAGCTGTCAGTTTCCAGTGACACAGCGCGATGGCACCACGTCGCGCCAGGGCCCTAAATTAGAAATTTGAACGAAAAATTAAAGTTTCATCCAAGGTTAAATTAGTCTTTTTCCATGTATTTAATCTACCCAGATGTTGGATTAAATCCCTAAAAACGTATTTAGGTCATTATTAAATCATTTTTCCCTAATTTAAGACATTCTCTCTCGGAGATAGAAAACCCTAGCCTCCAAGTTTCAAGAGCAATCTCAAGAATCCCTCTGAGAGTCTTCAAGAACTTCAAGAATTAAGATTCTCAGGTATGTTAGATGTTCATTCATGGATCCTTATCTTCCATGAAGCCCAAGAATCCCCTTTTAAAAATATAAGACTTTGGATTCCATTCTTTCTATGTCTGAATTGAATTAAATTCATGTTTCATGTTATTGTTGGGTTTTCGTCCATGATTTAATTACCAGTTTTCATAGAATTAATCATTATAGATGTTGAATTTCATGATCTTCATGATAAATCCTACGATGTACAAGTTAATTGATGTAGCCATGATCACCATATGTGTTTACTATTATATGACCTAAGCATGCTCCCCAAGTGTTTGTATAAAGTCCTAAGTGAATGAAATAGTATCATTATACCATGATAGCATGTAATCCCCATTCATGTACTAATCAATGCATCCCAAGTGTTTGTTTAAACGTCTTAATGAGTGATTTATGAACATATAGCCATAGTCATGTTTCCAAAACTTGTGCCATGATTTACTTTTAATGTTATTGAGTCCTGGGGTACTCAATACCCGACAATCTAGTTGTTTACCTAGAGCCTTAGTAATTACAGAATAAACTATGTTTTATCATAAATAGTAAAACTCAGTCAGATACCGAACTCAGCTAACTCAGTCCAGTCTAATCAGTTAGTGCCATTCAGTTGGGAGTAGGAACTAGCACTGAGCGAGTGTAAAGGTGATGACTTCTCCCTTCAGGCAGATAGAGTCATTAGTAGTAGTCTCATACTACAGAACTATGTAGCCAGCGTAGGATGTAAAGAGTCACCCGTCAGATTAAGGCCTGTCTACCTCCCAAGGGGTCACCCGTCAGATTAGGCGTGACTTCCTGTTCAGGTTCACCCTTCAGATAGGCTTGACCAAAGCAGTGTCTTTACCTGTGGCACGGTACTGGCACCCTTCTAAATGGGGTTACAGGTTGGACCCCACTCAATTTACTCAGGGGTATGTTGGTTAAGTAAGAATTCCCATAATTTCAGTTTTAGTCTCAATCTTCAGAATAGAACTCAATTTAGTTCTACAGAATTAGGACTATCAGATACAGTCACTCAGCCATCAGTAATTCAGATTATCAGTAATCTTAGATTATTAGTATATTCAGTTATCAGTTATCAGATTTAGTTCTAGTATACTTAGTTACAGTATACACAGTATGTTTAGTAGTTACAGATCCTCCATGTATGCTAATCCAGCTCTTGCATATCATTCAGTTAGTTATTGTTCATGTATATAAACCCATGCATTTAGCCTTACCACATTTAGCAAACCAGTACATTCCCATGTACTGATCGCATACTCGTTTCTTGCTCTATGATGTCTCATATCATAGGTTCGAATACTCAGGCTCCTGACCGCATATAGCTAGTTCTAGTTATCAGCATCAATTATAGTAGTGAGTCCTCATACTTCGAGGATGTTAGATTACTTTAGTACATTTAGTATTTCATTATTTCAGTAGTCAGAGTTAGTTGGGAACTTATCCCATCAACTCCATATTCAAACAGTTAGAGGTTTTTCATACTAGAGTATTTTAGATAACTGTTCAGTATTTTATTCAATTTTGATTATAGTATTTTGAACCTTATGGCATTTCAATCCATCTTCTGTATTATTATAGTATTTTTGTTCAGTGCTCACAATAGGTACCAGTCATGGGTTAGATTTTGGTCCTTCAGGGTCATAGCACCGTGTAGCGTCTGGGGTATAGACTCGGGGCATTACATCTTAACATCTTTACTTTTTGACTTTGTTAAAGGGAAGTGCGGTTGTTAGTTGCATTAAAATCATGCTTGTAATTATTTAACTGATCATTCGAGGACGAATGATCCAAGTGGGGAAGAATTGAAACACCCCGAATTTTGTCCCTTGAAAATTTTCTGAGTTTTGAGCTTTTTGTCATGGCAATGACTCACTTGATGAGTCGTAATGTGTCTTTATGGATCATAGAATCCAGTCATAATGAGCCCAAAAGGATTTTCCTAAGTCACTACTTTTATAACAACTGGACTTAATAAGTTGTATAGACTCCTAATGAGTCATAAGGATGGTATTTCGTAATGTGTCTAGTGTAGTGCCTCTATTAAAGCTGTCGAGAATACAACTTGACCCTATGAGTCATAATGTCTCATTACGAGATGTAGGGTGCTAGTCGTAGGTTTCACAGTGAAAAATTCAAAGGAGTTCTGGTTTGGCTACGACTATAGAGTTCGAGTCATAAGGTGACCCTACGAGTTATAAGGTCACCCATAACTACTGACGGTTTAATTTCCAACTTTTAATAAGGATATTTTAGACATTTCCCTCTTTCTCTAAACATAACCCATGACCTATAAACCATATTAAGACTTTATTCTCACCAATAAAACAATCAAAACATATCCTTTTCTCTCTCAAATTCACTCAAGCCAAGCAAGCGAGGGTTTCCTCAAGGTTGAGCATCCAGGGGTCAATTCAAGGTTTCTTCTCCATAATTGTGAATATTTAAAGCATGTACTCTTCCTTAATTGTCAATTTTGTAATAGAATGTGATTTAAAGTATTGTTCATGAGATGTTTATGTTGATTTTGTAACATGAATTGAGGGTTTTGAATGCTTATTGTTGAACAATGTTTTCCCACGATTTATATATGATTAATAATGTTTTAAATATGGTTTAGAACTTGTGGGTGCATAGGAATGGTAATTAAACTGAGGGTTCATGGGTAAACTCCAATTTGATAATTTTTCCTTGACTATGGTTTGGGAAATTGTCAATAAAAAAGGGCTTTTGTCACATAGTTTGATTTTCCCAATTGTAACAATGTATTGGAATAAAAAAGATAATGAAGTATGCATGTTCTCCTTGAAAGGCCTTGGTGTCCATGTACAATTGGTGGAATTGGAACTTTGTGGGTTCGGTTGATTAAATGGGTTCGAGTCCCGAATGATTAATTATTTGAATATCTTTTGACTCATGGGTTTGAGTTCCAGTTAGTTGAGTAGATGACATGGCATGATGATATTAGCTTGCAAGTGAGTTTGGTATGAGGATAACAACGGGATGCCTTGGTATGTAATTGGTTTAAAGAAAACTGGATATGTGTTAGATGTTTTAATTGGGCTTTAATGGGTTGTGTAGCTGAGTCGTGAAAGTGAGGTCTGAGTGACCGAAACTGGAAACCACACTAGCCGATCTGGGGGTTGTTATAGTTTGAGGGTTCGAGTCCCCTTACTTGTGACTAGGTGGTTCGAGTCCTCCTTATTGATATTATTATGATTAGAGGGTTTGAGTCCCCCATATCACATTTCGTGATGGGGTGATTAAGTCAGCTTAGTATATGATTGGAGGGTTCGAGTCCCCCGTGCATATATGTATGATCTTTCTCCTATTCATGCAGCTACACGCACTGGGTTCAACCAGGGGTGAAAGATAAAGACCATATAACCTGTGGGTACTATTATATGACGGTTGAGCTACAAAATGCCGGCTAAAGTTTTGAAATGCAAGTTAAGATTTGTTCCCTATCCCGGCATGTAATATATATATATATATATGCATTTGATTGTGTGCGTTGGATTTTGAAGACGTTTGAAATTAGGTATCATGGCATTATGTTATCCTTGTCTCTAAGTTACATGCTAGTATTTACCCTGTAACCATCTTCAGACGTTGTATCCCCATGGATGCAGGATTTAGCCATACTATTACTTCTCCTGCACAGTGATTCAGATTCGAGGTCAGTTTGTGAGTTGACATTAAAGTGGTGAGCTTCAATACATCGAAAGTATACATTTCATGTTTTAGTCTCTTATGTCTCAGATTGTTTAGACTTGTTCCGACTATAGTCCGGGGCATGTCCCGACACTTTATTGGTATTTGGTTTTGATCCTTTGTTTAGAAGGCTTTGTTGGATTACTGTGGGCTTGGGTGTGTTGGTAGGCCATTTGGCCGGTTTTCGGTTAATGAATTATAGATATTGTTTAAATATCTGTAAGTCTATACTTATGTTATCTTGTTATATGTTCGGAATTCATCCGAAATTAAGGATGTTGTGTTGGTTGGTTAGGTATAAGGGGTGATCTCCGGTCCCCCGCGAACTTGAGATCCCTATTATGGCTAAGACCAGGTCCGGGTCATGACAGAAATCCATAGTTACCCGCTCCCACTTCTACTTAAGAATAGGCAGCCTCTATAGCAATTCACCAGGCCACTGATGCTAGGCCTTTACCTGCTTACAACAAAGTCATTAAACCACAAACACTACTATATCTCTCCGCATACCATTCCACCAATAATGTTTCCTCAAATACCTATATATTTTAGTTGTCCCATGCTTAATAGAATGCCTGGAGCTATACACCGTACAAATAATCAACTGAATCAATTTTCTAACCCTTAAAATATAGATACGCACATTAAACCTCAAAATACCCTCAGAGTCTAAGGTAGCCCCCTGGACTCACCTCTCAAAACCTATCATTTTATGCGACCCGACTGGGGGCCTTGTCAAAATGGGCATCCCAAGTCCGACCGGGACCGGAGACCACCCCCGTTACCTAACCCAACCTCCAACAGCCTGCCCTGAGTTGGCTGAATTTCAAGCGTGTAACAAAATAGTGTAATAGCTCACATGAAGACTAGGATAGGATCACAACCATAATCCACCCAACCAAGTCTAACCATCTCATAACAATAATCCAACCATAACTAACCGATACCTAAACAAGTGCCATAAACCAGGCCCTAACCAAATACGTTCCAAATCATATTATAATTAATCCCAAAATGAAATACAATGGAAG
>NW_025888575.1:0-14205 GCF_002878395.1 Capsicum annuum | reverse complement strand
TATAGAGTGTTTAGAAGACTTTCTAAGTGTTGATGAATGGAATAATATGGTAAATAACCTCCCAAGTAGGTTAGAAGTCGAGGGACCTTATTAGGGTAAGTGGGGAAATGTCTAGAATACCCCACATAAGTTGCACCAAAATCCCATCACAGGGGTAGGACTGACCCTCATGAGTCGTACCCGCCAATACGAGTGGTACCCTTCACTCGTATCCTAGCCTCAACCTTTGTATCCAACACTGTCTAGCATATAAATCATCCGACCATGTCATATCCAAAGCATACAATCTGTACCCTTCTCCGTACCCCTGACAGATTAAACCCAAGGAAGATTTTAACATTATCCACCATGCGAGACCTGGGTATGACTCGTAAACTGGCTTATGGCTCATGGTGAGCCACTTATACTCAGATCCAATCTAAGTAATCAAATCTAAGGTTAAGTAAAGAAACCAAATGATTTGTAACCACCAATACGACTCATACCCCTAAGTCGTATCCATTCCAGTAACCAAAATCCATCCCACCAACAAACACTAGTAAGCATACGACTAGACCATACCATCCATACCTCAACATACGACTCATACCCATGAGTCGTATTGGGTCCAGAGATCAAAATTCTTGGAAATTTTCTAGGGTCCAAAAACTAGGGTGTTTCAGTCTCCCCCACTTGGAACATCGGTCCCCGAATGATGGACATGGTAGGGGTAACCACACACATGAGTCATTTGCATTATCAAATATATTCTCAATCTTTAACAAAGTTTGAAACCAAAGAGGCAAAGATATTAATCTTTCCTTTAACAACCTTTGAAAATAAAGATGTGTTGAAAACACATACCTTCTGCACGAATCCCAGGGGTAGAAAACAAATGCGGATATTTGGACGTCATGTTCTCCTGTGTTTCCCATTTAGATTCTTCCACCTTATGGTTCCACCAAAGAACCTTAACCGAAGCTACATCCTTGGTCCGTAACCGATGAACCTACCTATCCAAGATCTCAATCGGGATTTCATCATAAGACATTCGAGATACCCAATCCTTCCAAAGGAACAATCGAAGAAGGATCACCAATGCACTTTCTCAACATAGAAACATGAAAGACCGTATGAACCAAACTCAAGCTAGATAGCAAATCCAGCTCATAAGCAACATTACTGATTCTCCACAAAACCTCATACGGACCAACATGTCGGGGACCTAGCTTCCGCCTCTTACCAAATTGTACTACTTCCTTCATGGGAGATACCTTGAGGAAAACCTTATCCCCAACCTCAAACTCCAAGTCTCTACACCTAACATCCGCATAGGACTTTTGGAGACTTTGGGCAGCCTTAAGCCTCTCCAGAATCACCTTCACCTTCTCCATAGCCTGGTAAACTTAAGTCGGAACCAAACATGTCCGCCTCACCAAGCTCAAACCAACCAATAGGAGATCTACACCTCCTACCATACAATGCCTCAAAAGGGGCCATACCAATACTAGAATGATAGCTATTGTTGTAAGCAAACACCACCAAAGGTAGATGCTCAACCTAATTGTCACCATAATCAATCACACAGGCCTCAAGCACATCCTCCAATGTCTGAATAGTTCTCTTCGCTTGTCTATCCGTCTGCGAGTCAAAATCAGTACTCAGACAAACCTTAGTCCCTAACCCTTTCTGAAAAGATTGCCAGAAGAGAGATGTAAACTGTGTGCCATGATCAGAAATAATCAAAATAGGCACCCCATGCATCTTCACAATCTCCTGAAGATATAGCTTCGCATAATCCTCCACCAAGAAGGTAGTCCGCACGGGAAAAAAAGTGCGCAGACTTAGTCATCCTATCTATGATAACCCAAATCGAATCATATTAAATCCGAGACCGAGGAAGACCAGTAATAAAGTCCATATTAATCACCTCCCATTTCCACTCGGGAAGATCAATTTCTTGATACAACCCTCCTGGCTTTATGCGCTAAACCTTAACCGGTTGACACACCATGCACTTGGCCAAAAAATCAGACGCATCCCTCTTCATCCCATTCCACCAATAGATCTCCTTGAGATCATGATAAATCTTAGTCAAGCCGAGATGAACAACATAGCATGACTTATGCGCCTCAGCCAAAATCCTTTGTTGCAACCCATCGACATCAGGAACACACAATGTCCCTTGGTACCATAAAGTACCATCACTATCGACCTCAAACACCACTACCTTTTGCCCACACCATCACTCTTAATTTTCATCAAGAAAGATCTAGCACTTTCTTCACCTTAATCTCTGCACCAAGAGATAATCAAACCACTTCTTGCACCATCACACCACCACCCTTGGAGTCCAAGAGACGAACTCCAAGATTAGCCAAGCAGTTAATATCCTTCACCAATTCCCTTTTTCCTTTCTCCACATGAGCCAAACACCTTATGGATAACCTGCTAAGAGCATCAACAACCATATTATCCTTACCTAGGTAGTAGTGAAGACTTATATCATAGTCCTTGAGAAGCTCAAGCCATCTCCTCTGCCTGAGATTAAGATCTTTCTGAGTAAACACATACTATAGACTCTTATGATTAGAAAAGATATCCGCATGAACACCATACAAATAATGCCACCATATTTTCAAATCAAACACAACCACCAACAACTCCAAATCATGAGTAGGATAATTCATCTCATACACTTTCAACTGCCTAGAAGCATAGGCAATCACCTTCCCATACTGCATTAACACACAACCAAACCCTACCCGAGATACATCACAATAAACCATGAACCCAGCATTACTTTCTGGTAAGGTCAAAATTGGAGCCAAAGTTAACTCATTTTTAAACTTCTCGAAACTCCATTCACAAGTATCCGACTAAGAAAACTTGACCTTCTTCTGAGTCAACTTAGTCAAAGGATCAGATATCAACGAAAAGCTTTTCGCAAACCACCTACAATACCCAACTAAACTCAAGAAGCTCTAAATATCGGATGAGTCATGCATTTAGGCCACCTCTTCACCACAGCAACCTTTTGCAGATCCACCATGATCCCGTCACTAGAAATAATATAACCCAAAAAATTTACAGCGTTCAACTAAAATTCACACTTGGAGAACTTGGCATACAAATGTTGTTCCTTTATGGTCTGCAACACAACACGGAGGTGATTAGCACGATCTATCTCACTCTTCAAATAGACCAGAATGTCATCAATGAACACAATAATGAAGAGATCTAAATACTGACGATAAACCTTGTTCATCAGATCCATAAATATCATCGGAGCATTAGTCAACCCAAATGCATCACCAAAATTCAAAGTTCCCATACCGAGTATAAAAAGCTATCTTAGGGATATCCACCCACCTAATCTTTAGCTGATGGTACCTAGACCCAAGATCTATCTTAGAAAAAAACTTGAAACCTTGCAACTGGTCAAACAATCGTCTATCCTTGGAAGAGAATACTTGTTCTTGACTGTTACCTTGTTCAACTACCTATAGTCAATGCACATCTAAAGGAAACCAACCTTCTTGCGCACAAACAACACCGGTGCACCCTATGAAGATACACTAGGACGAATAAACCCCTTATCCAAAAGATCCTTAAGTTGTTTCTTGAGTTCTCTCAACTCAGTCGGAGCCATTTTATATGGAGGAATAGAAATAAGATGAGTGTCAGAACTAAGTCAATACCAAATTCTATTTCCCTATCCGGAGGAACACCAGGAAAATCATCCAAAAAGACCTCTGGAAACTCATTTACAACCAGAACCAAATAAAAAAAATAGACCTTCCGAGTTAGAATCTGTAACCCAGACCAAGTGATAAAGACAACCTTCAGAGATTAACCTTCGAGCTCTAAGATAAGAAATAAATCTCCCCCTAGGAGCTAAAGAACCACCCTCCCAATCTATATCTAGCTCACCAGGGAACCAAAAGACAACCCTACGGGTCCGATAATCCAAGGATGCGTAACAAGAATACAACCAATTCATACCCAGAATGACATCGAAATCCACTATACCCAACTCAAACAGATCCACCAAGGTCTTTTTGCTGCCAACAATACCACACACACCATATAGACTCTCTTAGCAATTATCGAGGTACCTACTAGGGTAGAAATAAAAAAATGATCCAAAATAACTTTTGAATCAAAACCAAAAGATATAGCCACATAAGGAGTCATATAAGAGAGAGTGGACCCCGGGTCAAGCAAATAATATACATCACAAGAAAAAAGCTATAATGCACCAGTAACGACATCATGTCATGCCTCAAATTCCTATCGAGACACCAAAGTATACAACCTATTCCAACCAACACTAGAACCAAGAGCAGTAACAAAAGTAGATGCCACACCACTAGGTGTAGGAGCAGAAGATGAAGCCACGGGAATCTTATTCGCCCCCATAGCAACCTTATTAATCGGACAAACCCTGAGTCGATGGCCTACCTGGACATACTAGAAGCATTTATCCCTTCCTTCATCGCATTAACTCAGATTAGGACGACCATAGAACTGACAAAAAATGAATGAAGAAACTGGCTGACCTTCTCTTGCCTGAGATTGGGCACCCTGTGCCCAAAAATTATAACGACAATGATGACGGTTGTTGATGTCGGGTAAGGAGCACTAGAAAAAAAGTAGGAACCAGAACTCCCCCACTTTTTTTTCTACTATTTCACACCATCTCGACCACCCTGAGACTGAGCACCTCCCTGATCAAAAAATTTGCACCTCTTACCCTATCTATCCCTAAATTCTGTCTGTTTCCTCTTCTCATTCTATACCTACTGCATATGAACAGTCAACCTAGAGATGTCCATATCTTTAATTGGCAAGGCAGTCTTGCTTTCTAAAATCAGATCTCGATTCAAACTAGAAGCTAACTTCCTTATTATTGCCCACATGTCAGCAACTAAATCAGGAGCATACCTTGATAATTGGTGAAACTTCAAGGCATATTCCTTGACAGAAATCCTCCCCTTCTTGAGGTCCACAAAATTCTCCATCCTTGCTTCTCTCAACTCATAAGGAAAGAATCGATCTAAGAAGGTTGTAGAAAAAGTATCCCACAAGACTGATTCTTTCACATCACCACTATCCCTATCCCGCTTTTCATACTACTGACATGCAACCTCTTTGAGAAGATAAGCTGCAAAGTTTACCCATTCCACATTGGTATCCTGCATCATATGAAATATCTTTTCCATTTTATCTAAGAAGCCCTGTTGATCCTCTTTCACCTTCATTCCCAAAAAAGGGGAGGACCCATCTTCATAAATTGGCCAACCCCTGTGGCCTCAGCAGACAAAGCACCAGTCATACCCTGCAAAGCCTGAGCAGCAACCATCTGAGAATAACATAAATAGACTGACAAAATTTTGCATTAATCACCTCACCTTGAGGAGGACTAGTAGCAACCGGTGGAACACCATAACTATCAGGGATAGGACCTTGAGATTGAAGGTGAACCCCAGAAGTAGGATGTGCCCCTTCAGCATTACCCCTAGATGGGATAGAAGAATTTTATTGTGTTCCAAATCTATGAGGCATAATCTGAAAGACGAACAAACAAGGATTAGAGAAGATTCTAGGACTAAGACTTCAAGCTTGAAAATAAAATACCAAGAAAGTGAAACATTCCTAAATGCATTGTAGCCTCTCCCTTATGAGTGTGGCACGCTACACACCCTTAAAAGAGACTCTACTCGACACGGCTTTGTGGACTCTCAATTGACCATGAACCTAGTCTTTAATACTAACTTGACGCGACCCGACCGAGTTCCTTGTCATAATAGGCGTCCCAAGTCCGAACAGGACCAGAGACCACCCCTGTTACCCAACCCAACCTCCAGTCGCCTGCCCTGAGTTGGCTAAATTTTTAGCGTGTAACAAAATAGTGCAACAGCTCTATGAAGACTCTGGGATAGGATCACAATCGTGACCCACCTAATAGAGTCCAACCATCCCATACTAACAATCCAACCATAACTAACTGATACCAAAACAAGGGCCATAAACCATATCATAACCAAAGATGTTCCAAAACATAATATAATTAATCCCAAACTGAAATACGATGGAAAAACCAATAATATCACCCAATGATGTCAGCCCTCCAGCTTATTCCAATGTGAAGGCTGACACCAATACTGATCCCACTCATTCTGACCCATAGTAGTACCACAAACCCTCTAACCAAAAGACTAATAAAATTCAGTTGGGACATGGCCCCAACCATGGCCAAAACCAATATCCAAAATAAGACCAGTGCCTAGAAATATCCATAATATGAAATGGAGCCTTTAGAAAGGATAGAAGCTCACCACTTCAGTCTAAATGCTGATCCTCGAGTCAATCAATATGTAGGAGGAGTAGAACGGCTAGTTTCTACAAAGTTGGGAATATAGTCGCCAGTAGATGGGTTAGCGAGCGAACGCTAGCATGATCTCAAGATAAGGATAAAATAATATCATTTATAAAACTATGTAAAACCATCCATATGCACACAACCATATATATATATATATATATATATAACCATGCCGGGAAAGAGGACTGGTTTTAGCATGCCTTTAAGACCTTTACCTGGGTTGTGTAACTTTACCATCCTAAACCACCACGGGCTATATAGGTTCAGCTCCTCCTGCTGAATGGGCCCTAGTGCGTGAAGCCACAAGACTAGGGAAGAAAACCTGGGATGACTAGTATATCTCCAAAAATATAGTGTGACATCATGCATGCGGTCACCAAGACCAACCTCACATCGGCAAATATGAGTTTCCAGTTTTGGTCCCTTTGGGACATCTACCTTCTACGACTTTGCTACAACCCCGCCATTATTTCCCAATTAAAACCATTAACAAGAAACCAACTAATCTATTTACCATTTATTAACCAATGTCATTTAGTGGTGGTATCGTCATACCAACCATACTTACAAGTACTATCTGTAGACAACCACACATGGGTTTAAGGGGACTTCCAAGTGCCCTTTCATTTACCATATTAAACCACTTGGGGGATTCCATGTACCCTACAAGAATAACCATTTAACCATTTACCTTTTCAAACCATTTATACCATGTATCATTCCTTTACCAAGTTTTAAAACAAGCAAGAGTTCCATTAAAAATACTCAATGCAATGGAAACATGTTTATAGGCATTTTGTCAAACACATTAGGGAAATAATATAACCAAAACCAATTCCAGTTACCATTAAACCATTCCCATGCAATTCAATTATCCAAAACCACCATTAATGCTCATAAAGCATAATTAAAACTATAGAAAACCCTAATCAACCATTTAATATCAAAACCCCCAAATCATATTTGAAAATCAAAATCATACAATCAATAAAGTCATGAAAGAATTTATAAAACCATTCTTTTAGATAAAATTAACAATGAGGGAAGAGAACATGCCTTAGACCAAAATTATGATGGAAAGAAATCACCAAGACAAGCCCCAAATCAATCCTCTAGTTGAAACCCTAGCTTTCCTTGCCCAAAATCTTTTGAGAGAATTATAGAGTGTTTAGAAGAGTTTCTAAGTGATAATGAATGGAATAAAAGGGTAAATAACCTCTCAAGTAGGTTAAAAGTCATGGGACCTTATTAGGGTAAGTGTGGAAATGTCCAGAATACCCACCCCCCTAAGTTACAAAAAAATCCCATCACAGGGGTACGACTTACCCTCACAAGTCGTACCCTCCAATACAAGTGGTACCCTCCACTTATATCCTAGCCTCAACCTTTGGATCCAACACTATCCATCATACGACACACCAACCAAGTCGTATCCAAAGCATACGATCCATACCCTTCATCCGTACACCTGGCAGATTAAACCCAAGGAAGATTTAGACATTATCCACCATACGAGTCCTGGGTATGACTCATGCCCTGGCTTACAGCTCATGGTGAACCACTCATACATAGATCCAACCTAAGTAACCAAGAATAAGGTTAAGTAAAGAAACCAAATGATCCATAACCACCGATACAACTCGTACCCCTAAGTCGTATACATTTCAGTAACCAAAATCCATCCCACCAACCAATACTGGTCAGCATACAACTGGACCATACCATCCGTACCCCAACATACGGCTCGCACCCATGAGTCTTATTGGGTCCAGAGATCAAAATTTCAAGAAATTTTCTAGGGTCCAGAAACTAGGGTGTTTCATACTTGAATGCTACAAAGACTGCTATCCTCAAATTGACGACTCTGAATCTGCTTCAATAGGGTAGATTTGGCTTGACCACTAGTAATAATCCTCTTGGGATCAAAAATATCAAGAAGAACCATAGAGTAAGCTGAGGATTCGATATCCAAAAGCCAACAGCAATTGCAAAACTGAAGTAAAGGCCAAGCTACACATACTAACTGTCTTCCGGCTCAAGGCATTCGCTACCACATTTGATTTGCCTCGATGGTATAAAATAGAGATATCATAGTCCTTCAGCATCTCAATCCATCTATGGTGCCTTGAATTAAGATCTCTCTAGATCATGATGTACTGAAGACTACGGTGGTTAGTTAAGATATCGCAACAAACACCATAGAGGCAATGCCTCCAAATCTTAAGCAAAAATACTACCTCTGCAAACTTCAAATCATGAGTGGGGTAGTTGCGCTTATACACCTTAAGCTGCCTTGACTCATATGCAATAACACGATCCCGCTACATCAAACACATCTCAGGACAATACTAGAAGCATCACAATAGACAAAAACCCCTCACCCACAAATGAAAGAGTCAAAATAGGAGCTGAGGTGAGAAAGTCCTTGATCTTAAGAAATATTGCCTCATAACTTGCAGACCAATGAAATGAAACCTCTTTCCTAGTCAACCTGGTCATAGGGGTTCCAATAGAAGTAAATCTTTTGAGGAACTGCCTGTAGTAGGCTTCTAACTCAACTAAACTGCAAACCTTGATCAGATATGTCGGCTTAGTCTAACCACGAATAGCCTCAATCTTCACTAGATCCACCATAATACCATCTTTGGACACCACGTGCCCCAAGAAAGCTACAGAATCACTCCAGAACTTGCATTTTGAGAATTTCGAATAAATCATATGATCTCTCAAAGTTTAGAGCACAGTCCTCAAGTACTGCTCCTTCTTCTCCTTACTCCTCGAATATGCCAGAATATCATTAATGAAAACTATCATGAAAGAGTCTAACTACGACCTGAAAACATTGTTCATCAAATTCATAAAATGTTGTTAGGGAATTAGTCAACCCAAAAGACTTCACCAGGAATTCATAATGACTATAACCAGTCCTAAAGGTTGTCCTAGGGATGTCCTCAGCCTTGATCCTCAACTAATGGTAACCACACCTTATATAAATCTTAGAAAACACTGCCACACCCTGAAGTTGGTCAAACAAATCATTGATACGAGGCATAGGATACTTATTCTTCACTGTCACCTTATTCAACCGCCTGTAATCGATACACATACACATAGAGCCATCATTTTTTTCATAAACAGAATTGGAGCATCCCAAAATAATATACTCGCTCTGATAAAACTCTTACCCAGAAGATCCTGAAGCTGAACATTTAGCTCTTTTAGCTGAACAGGAGCCAAGCGCTAAAAAGCCATAGAAATAGGTCGGGTGCTCGACTCGAGGTTAATAGTAAACTCTATATCATGTTTAAGAGGAAGGTTAGGTAGGTCAATAGAAAAACATCAGGAAAGTAAGGACAATAGGAATGGAATCAAGCAAAGGACTCACAATACTAACATCCCAAACATAAGCAAGAAATGTCTCACAACTCCTTGAATTAGTCTCCCAAGAAATGTCTCACAACTCCTCGATATCAATCTCCTAGACCGAATATAAGAAATTATATCCATCGGTGTGCGGCTAAAAGAACCATGCCACACAATTGGGGCTATGCCATGCATGGCTAAGGTAACAATCTTGGCAAAGAAATCCAAGACCGCATGGTAGGGGATAACTAATCCATGCCCAGAATCACGTCGAAATCCACCATATCTAATATATGAGATCAACCCATGTCATACTCTCAAACATTCACCAAACGTGATCTATATACCCGATCCACTATTAAGGAATCACCCATGAGGGTAGTTACACATGATAGCACATATAAAAACTCTAAAGATAAATACAACCTCTATACATAATAAGCAAAAACATATGAAAATGTGGACCAGGATCAAACAAAGCAGAAGTTGGTTGATGGCATACAAAAACCATACCTATAATAATAGCATCTAAAGCCTCATTCTCCGACCTATTCAGTATAAAATACAGATGACCCTATCTACTACCAGACTGGGTGTCTACCCCAATTACCTGTGCTATGTGCCTGTGGACCACCCCTCTAACCCTGAGGACCATCCCAATGACCCTAAGCACCACCCCTTAACTTATGGTGGCACTGATTTGTTTGATTATGCAGTCTAAATTGAAGACTCAATCATCCCATACGGGGACACTCTCAAGCGAAGTGACCGATAACCCCAGAATCATAACATGCCACTGGAACTCTGCTTTATCTAGAACGTTTAACTGATATGGATTGTCTACCTCGGCCTGACAACCTTGACTGAACACCCCTTTACAGCTGACTACTGCTTTGACCACTAGAAGCATTGAAATTGGGCTAACCCCCATCTAATATCTGAAATACTACCTGGATGGGCCTACTAGACTGATTCTGACACTGATAAGGTTGATGTTAGGGGTACCTACCCTGAAATCCTTTACCCTTGGATTTTGAGTCTTTGTGGCTCCCACCGTAACTGCCCGGATATCTAAATCTCTTATCGTTACCCCCTTAGGCCATGTAATCCACCTCTTCAATAGAATATGCATGCTCAGTAATGTTAGAAAAAGACTTTCCCAAAGTCACCAAACTCTGAGTAGCCCTGCAAAGCAGTAGTCTCAAACCCCTAACAAAGCTGAATCCGCTCATACTTAGTAAGCAAAATCATGGTGGCGTGTCTGGATAGCTCGTGAAATCTCATCTCATACTCAGCCACAGACATAGAACACTATCTCAATGTAGAAAAATCATCTCTCAGGAGCTCATGTATGGTCGCGAGGCATATACTTCCCAAGAAAGCCTCGGAGAATTGAGTCAAAGTCATAGGTGGAGTTCTAGCTGGCCTAGAATCAAGATAACCGCTTCACCACCTCCTCGTTGTTGTGTCTAGCTGATATGTAACAAAATTAACTCCATACGACTCAACCAACCCCAAATTATGTAACCTATCATCACAACTGGTGAGGAACTCGTAAGCATCCTCTCTAAGGGTCTCGACAAATCTAGGTGGAGCCAATCTCAGAAATTAACCCAGTATCTTCTGCTCCTCCATAAACATAACCGATTAGGATGCCATCGATTGTAGGACTACCAGTGTAGTCGAAACCTCTACTCTGGAGGCTACAACTGCAGGCTGCGCCCCGATATCAATACCACCTTTTACTATTTGCTGAGCTCCATCGATCAGTGAATCGCCAACTAACCAAATAACTGAATTGATTCATCACGAAGAACCAAAGATGATATAAAACCAGGTAGGGCATGGGCTACCTCCTTGCCCACCTCCTGTTGTGGCAGCGGAATCTCTGGAGCTCAAGTTCAGAAGCAATAATTGTATCGATGGCTTTTTAGCCTGATCTCGAATCAGAGATGTAGGTCTAGCCTTCCCTCGACCTCGAGTCGAACTCTACCTCTAACTGGAGCTCTAGCAACGAGTTGAGATCCTGATCCCCGATTGTCGCACCTCACATCTGAACCACCAGCAAAAGAGTGAAACAAACAAGAATTTAGAAACCAATACAGACACAATGCATGGGCATGAATCAGAAGGAAAAGATTTTCCTAAGAAAGTTTTGTAGCCTCCCAAAAATAGAGTACGAACATCTCTATGTCGATCTGTGGCACTGTACTAAATATTGGCCCTTGTACGAATAATATCAATGAAACATAAGCTCTGATACTAAGCTG
This sequence comes from Capsicum annuum, assembly GCF_002878395.1. NCBI lineage: Eukaryota > Viridiplantae > Streptophyta > Magnoliopsida > Solanales > Solanaceae > Capsicum > Capsicum annuum. The sequence goes on along the minus strand of NW_025888575.1, from coordinate 2,205 downwards.
TCATGACCCAATTTATCCCACCAGTAGGTAAGCCAAGTCATAGCCCAAAATAATAAGTAATGGGCTAATGAGCGGAAAAAACGGAATACATGAAAAAAATCAATACAATAACAAAGTAAGTGAAAATAGGGAAATATAAGTAGTCACATGGCATACTAAACATGAGGAGAAAAGGACAAAATAAATAAAATAATCCCTCCCAAGACCTGGTAAGGGCGGTACTAGAACCACTACAACCCAAAATCAGAGTACTATACAGAATCCAAATAGACATGTACATATAGTACTCTTGGAATGCTAAATATTATAACTGGAACAGATGGAGGAAGATCAACCTCGAACTCTAGAAAGCTCCTCCCATCTCTGAATCAACAATAAGGCCTGAGGACAACGTCAACGCTGGTGGCTCTTACTTGGATCTGCATAAAAAAAAGATGCAGAAGCGCAGTATGAGTTTCAAATTAATGGGTACTTAGCAGACATCATCCATCGATTGAGCTCAAATATAGTAAAAGCATGAATATAATGCGAGAGTGTAAGCTAAGTCACTAATAACGGGGGTAAAAATGTAAATATCTATAGCACATGAATATAATAGGAACGAAAAATAAATAACTCCAAAGTAAGGAAAACAAGCCAATTATAACCTAATTAGGTTCCGATAAGCCCATAAGGCCCATAGAAAAAGACAACCCTACTGAGCCTCCATAAGCCGGCAGATACATACAAGAAGTAACTAAAGTAAAAGCATAGATAACCTATAACTGAATCGGTCTTAGCTAACCATATGATCCTAAATCTACGGTAAATCTATCCAGATGCACACCGAGCTTGAACCGGCACCCATTAGTAATACCGAGAGTCAGACACCGGGCTTGAACCAAAAAATATGGTGAATAACAAGAGGCCACATGAATTATGTACAACAGAACTCATTATTACTGCCAATACTCTTAGAGAAACCATGAATAATATCTGAACATCCACACCATGTCATAAAATAGATGTCGGACTCGAATCGAAACTCATAGTAACCATACCATAACCAAGAACAAGTGATCCCATAAGGAGCCAATCTCACCCTTAAAACCGATACCCAAACCATACTGAAGCTTATTCATGGAAATCATATCCATAACCAATGCTAAATTGTGCCAAAACTCATAATAATACTAATAGCCATAAAGCATATGTTGAAGTTGAATTAGAACTTAAATGCGTTATACAGAGCTAAACATAACTACCCAAAAGGAAGAAACTCAAGTATTTAATTCCAAACCAGGCCATAAGGTCATAGTTACCAGCTGCTGGCAAGTAAGCCTACTAAGGCAAGACGGTTCATAAAAACTAGGTCAAGAGGTGTGGTGCAGGAACAACTACTATTCCACTTAGGAAAAGCAGATAAATAAGCCGAAAACTAAGTCTAAGTCAAATCCAACCCAAAGTAATAACGTATAATGGTAGTCAAAATTCTAACTAATCCTAAAGAATCTACATGCCAAGAATGCTAACTAAAAAGGATAGTGGAGCCCACTAAAGGGTCCCAATAACCAAACCTAGGTCAGAACCTAGCCTAGTCTAGTCTCGGGCTTCCCATTCCTATCTCAAGGTACTAAAATCACTAAACCTAGCTCTAAAGAATGATAATATACTATACTAGGGGTGAATGGGCCCAAAATTCATTAAAATGGGCCCCAACCGGCTGATTACGATGTAAAATCACTAAAAGGTAACTGGGCTAAAACTATTTGCCCAAAACTAGCACAATAGTACACTAATACCATAAATAAGCTCAATCTAAAGGTATGGCAAGCCTAACCTACTTGTACGCCGCTTAATACTCGTTGAATCCTCCAAACCAGATCTTTCTCCTTTGGAGAGGTCTCCAATAGCTTTCATGCTATCACAATAATTATCCACACTTCAAGATGAGAAAAACGATACCCATTTTTGCATATAAATGCTTCAGTTCAAAAATCACAGTAAAAATCTCATATGGGACCGCTTGTGGAATCTCAAAATTAAAACCATCACAACGTTCCACATAGCTCAAGGATCAAATGCCACAAAAATGTAGCTAAGTTCGGGCTTTAAACAGCCCCAAAAATAAACAATGGAGAATTGAGCAAGAAATTAAGAGAAAGCTTACGGGAATTCAAAGGTATCGGGATCACAATTGCGTTCCTCAGCTAATCTTAGCTCAAT